>NC_134569.1:128986566-129176566 GCF_050947875.1 Dermacentor variabilis
TCAAGCAGCAGATCACACAAATAACAGGTGATGCCTTGAATAATTCTCGAAGTCGCGTGTCACCACGAGCGACGTCACATTGCGGACCCGAGTACGTAGGCGCAGGGACGCGAGTACGTCACCGTCCTGCTTGGAGTGCAGCGGCCATGAGGAGAAGCGAAAACGGCGTTCAGATTGAAATTTCCGAACTTTCCGCGGCGTGTTCCGATGTAATTCTTTGCAAACACAATCGTTGGCGCACATTGTATGCTCTGGGCTTGTCCGCTCAATATGGCCCGACCTGTTGAGGGGCCCTTTCAGGGCACTGTGTACCTTTTTTATTAGTTGTCCCATCTTTTTTCGTTTGTTCATGGTTCTAGAGGAATAATTTACTGTCATTTGGAACCACAGGTGTGCTTGGTGGTCGCTGAGACAGACCATCATCTTGCAGGGCACGTACAGTAGGCTTTTAATCATAATGATGATGATTAAGAACCAGTACACTCCATCATAATTTTTTCAAGTGGTCGTTTAAATATTAGGAAAGACTGAGCAGAGATCCCGGAATGAATGAATGCCCGAAGCAGCTGCAATTCCATGCGTCCATACACACGGCCTATACCAACCGCCCTCATAAATGTGATCGAACGTTTACTGAAAAAGTTCAAGATTTGTCTTTATTGAGGTTCAGTGATCGCTGCTTAGTAACCGTTGTCACATTCTACCCATGCAAGCCGTTGAATTCGCCGCGCAAGTCGCAGTTTATTATTCACCATGTCACTGAGAACCTAGTGAGTGAAATGGTGAATTTTGAATTTCTCCGGCGTGTCTGAGGAGGAGAGGGTATGAACATCAAGAACAACACAGTCAGAGGCTCAAATTTCGCTAACGCAATACATTTCAAAAGCGCGACTATACACAAAGCACTGTGTGCTTCGGTTCATATCTAAGTCCATGGAAGAACGCCTGCACTTGTTCTTCCGCGGACTTCAGTATGAATGGAAACATACTCTGTGTTTATGAAAGATGTACCCGTAAGGTGAGAGGCAAGCTCATCAAGGCAATTTAGAGTGGGACATCTCAGCCCTTGGATGACTTAAAATTTTCTTTTGCACTATACACTTGAAGGTGTCCTCAAACCACAAGAGTTGCACATATACTTCATATAACAAAGTTTTTAAAATTCTATTTAAATCTCGAAAGAAGTGAATTTATATTTTCTGGTACTACATTTGACGTGACCATCTGAGGCACCTGCATCGATGTGCGCAGTCTGGTGTCGTGAAAGGCCATGAAAGTTATTTATACTCTTCTGATCTTTATGTACTTCATAGTATCCATAAACCACAGTTGTGGTATATTTTGTTAATGCAGCAGTTACATGAAGGTTTAATTTTAGTCAGGAAAGAAAGAACTCCATCATTTCTGATGCTACAGTTGGTGTACCCTATTAAAACTAGTTTCTGAAATAAGAATGCGCAAAACGAAGCAATGGCAGCCAAACACTTTTTTTTTCAGAATTCGCCTGAATGAGAAAGATCACATGAAGACAGCAAGATTACTCGTACAAATTAACATTTGGTGCCAATAGTTCACAGACGCCCCATGCTGCTTACAGCATACACTGCAAAAGCATAACGCCGTGTAGCTGACACGAAAATTACAACGATATTGCACAATGATTGAAGTAGTACATTGGTAACTTCGGCTCAAATATCATGCAGTTATTTGCTGAAATAATGGGAGCGCAATCTAGGCTCTGTTGATGAAGCGCAAATTTACCCATGTATCCACCCTTAACAGGCGGGTACGAGTCTGGAAGGATGCTGTAACTAAGATCACCATTCATATTACTACGTTACATTAAGCTGTGCCCATAAACCTCAGTGTGGTAATAGTTACCCGTGTCACTAAAGAATACATCTGATTATAACTGGTGGGGTAATAAAACGCGCGCTGTCACCCCGCACCAGGAAGTTTAGAACGATATTTTTTTCTCATTATTTTTTCATAGGGAAATTAACTGTGAGCACTATCCTTTCCTGTGACAGTCAGATACGAAGGTATCAACAAAGTCGTTGGGATCTCAAACCATTTTGCACGAGGCAGTTGCCCTTCGCATGTGTTCATCGTAGTCCAATAAAATAAGAGATAAAAACTGCTTCCTATAGTGTGCAATGTAGAACAAACAGTCATAATTACGACAGTTGCTGCAGCGATTTCTTATAAATGGCAGGCTGTGTCTAGATAATCTTTTGCGTAAAACTTACCGGAAAGGAAATACGATGATTGAAGAAAACATTCGTGTTAATTTTATCACCTCGCCTCAGCTTCTGATGAAACCTTTGTGACTTCATTTTAGTTCTTATTGCGGCATAAGTGAGGTAAATAACTGCTGAAATGTATTTTATTTTCGTTTGATTTGTGGGTGCCATTTGGCAGCTATAGACTTGGAACGTTTACATCTTGATACCTTTCCTAAAAGGACAAAAAGCGTTACACTCTTTGAGAGGAAGCACGATTTGTCATTTGTTATCATTTTTTCAGGGCAGTCAGCTAGAACAGTGCATAAATCGTACACAGGGCAATCAGCAAAAATACATGAGATTTCCAGATATACATTTCCTGCTATGTTATAATAAATAGATTCCTGCTTGCGCCTTACATGACAATTTGCCTGCAAAATATTATGGGGTTTCCACCTAGAACTCAGCCCAAAATTTTGATGGCGCAGTCTTTGTCTCTACTCTAGCTTGCATGCTCATTCAAAAACAGCGCTATTCAAGTAATAGATTAGTCATGAGCATGAGGTGCTTAATATTTCACCAGCAATAGTCGTGTCAACGCTAAACTAAAGCTGATAGACATGCATGCCTGCACAATCCTGTATGGCAATCTTAGAAGGGCAGAATAAGTAAAAACAGCAACATTTAGGAGCAATAAGCCTCCACCAGACGTTTGCTCATACACACTGAATGCGTAAGGCAGTTGGCATATTTAGAAAAAAAAATTAACGATATTACAAGCAAGTCAAAGCAGTCCTATCCCTAACTCAGACGGGCTATAATGTAGCTTTCAAACACGAGCGCATGTACTCAAGAATGAACTATAAAGATCTGACTTGATGATAGCTTAAAGAACAATAAAAATGCAGGTGTGTTCGACAAGAACAAGATAAAATAACCCAGAATTGAGCTTTCTGCAAGGAAAGGCAAGATGGAAATTTTGTGCAACTACTTGACCGTATTGAGGATGCCAGTGTTGTAATCTTTTTTTTTCCCTCGCAGCAGGTCAACGCTAGTCGCTCGTAATACATGCTCGTTTGTGCAAATAGTCGGTGAACACCAACTAACCGCTTAGCAAGTGATTCTTCTTTAACAGCTTGAATGTAAGCTCCCCTTTAGGTGGAGGAAGTTGTTTATTTGTTTATATATGTCATTATTTTTCTGGGAGGGTTGAAATCGACTTTTTTTTCGCGAACGCACTTTACACGATTTCCGCGGCGCTTTATGCGTCTTGTCTTGCGGCTATGGACGCGAAACCTCCAACAGGCCCGAACGGCCAGAGGACTACGACAACGAGTTCTTCATTGACACGTGGGACTAGCCGGGTGCGCGACGAGTTCGCGTCCTCGCCGGACCTACAATAAAGTTTATTCACTCACTCACATGCCACCTGGTGTAGCAGCATTGGAGACTCCACTGAGGCTCCTACTCTTGTGGCCATGGACGCGGAGCTTGCCAACCTGGCAGGCCAGAGGTCTGTCTACTTCGGTAAGCTCTTCAAGGCATCGAGATACTTGGTCCTGAACCAGCGAAGACACTGAGGTTTACTCAGTGTCAGGCGACGATTTGTCGCATGACAGCTTTGTGTCAGTGATGAGCCGAAAGGCCAAAAGGAGGTTCATCAAGACGTCATCACCAAGGAGTACATCAACCTTTCAGGCAAAGCATGAGCACAGGCCGCACATCATCCTCTTCATACCTGTGGACTCTTCCACCAGCCTTGGAGGATTAAACAGGCAAGTTCTGTCCATTTTCCTTGATGGAATAGCACCAAATGCTATTAAGGAGGCATGACTCAACACGTGGAAGAATGTCTTGGCTGTTGACACGACCCGTGTCAACAGCCAAGACAAGCTAGACAAGCTTCGACAGATTACAGAATTGCGGAACATCAAAGTGCGCCCCGTTTTACCACTGGAAGGCACCTGTATTGCCGGCGTCATCTAAGACACTGTCCTGGCAATTGCGAACTCGGGCCTGTCTATTCTGATCAAACCGGTGTATGAAGGAATAGTCACCACGCATGTATGCTACCTAGAAAAAGCCGCTGCGTGAAGATAGTGTTCAACGGTGACACCATCTCTTCTCATGTCAAAGTCGTTTACTTCTGACGCGTTCTTCGACCATTTGTTCCCAAGCCGCTTCTGTGCCACAAGTGTTTCGGGATCGGGTATTTCAAAGGCGCCTGTGCAAAATCTACGGTGTGTCTCAGATCAACGGAGTCACAGACTGGCGACTTCTGCCGCGCAACAAATATTAGGTGCGGTAACTGTGATGCGTCTCATGAAGCCACATCTAAAGATTGCTCTCGTATCAAAAAAGAAGTTGCTATCCTGAAACGAATGGTTAGGGACAGCTCACCTCATAGTGAAGCTTCTGAAAAGATCCGGCATTGACGTTGTCATCGGCGGAAGCGTACAACGCAAGGTGCAGTTCATGCACAGATTATGCCAACGACATGAGCTTCTAGTACAAGCAGACCCGACATCCCAAGAAGGCCTCAAATGGAAAAGTATTCCTCTGTAGGAGACTGGCTGGCCTTCCTGAGCATCCAGTCTTCTAAGGAGCCCACACACTTGATCCTTCCACCGAAGGAAACTTCAGTTAGTGATGTGCCAACAGTAGACCACCAAATTATTCCGATCCTGCATTCCCTAATCAATGTCATCAGAGTAATGTTGGCCAGCATCGAAACTCAATCCACTCGAAGGGGACTGGAAGTGCTGGACTCGCTGAGCCCAATCCTAGCAACTCTCGATTGAACCATGGCTAACAATCAACAGTCATCTTGTAAGTAGGTCAGAGATGCATCGATTATTCCGTGGAACGCCAGATGCCTAAGATCTCGCATTGTTAATTTCCGCCAATTTGTCCATGTTAACCGTTTTCTAATCATCGTTATCTGCGAACCAAAATTATGCCATCCGATCAGATTATCGGGCTACGAGTCAATTACGTCCTCAAGCAACAACAAGCAACAACGAAAGTAGCAAGGTCATCGTCTTTAGTCACCGTGACTTACCTGCCTCGTCCAGTCGGTGCAACCTCATGAAGACAATCAGTATGTCAGCCTAACAGTCAAAAATAGAACGCTCGCCTTTACACTCGTAGGTGCTTACCTATTTCCATCACGCCCGTTTGACATTAAAAGACTACAAGACATAATAAAAGCATATCCTTTTCCTTGAATTATCGCAGGGGACTTTAACGCCCATCACACCATTTGGGGAAGCTGAAGAGCTAACGCAGCGGGACGAAGACTCGCTTCATGTGTCCCTAATCATGACTTCTTGCTGCTGAATGACGCTAGCCCTACATTTCTACGGGGTACAGTGTACAGCAGGTGCACTAACTTGACCTTTGGATCACGCCGCTTTGCCACGCGTGTTACGTGGTTTTTGGACATTGATACACATGGGAGCGATCACATCCCCACTTACCTTAAGATGGACAAGATGTCTAACACTCATCCGCCTACCACACTACGAAGAATAGATTGGCCTATGTTTCAAAGCTTACTGGAGGACGCTTGTCCGAAAGGTCTGTCCTATGGATTGCAAGAAGCTATAACAAAAGCGGCGCAGTCCGCTATGCGCACGTTCATGTGCTCGCCAACGAACTCGCAATTCGACTTGAAGCTTGAGCGACTTCGCGCGATTCGTCGTCGCGCCGAACGAAGATACCGATGCACCAAGTTCATTCATGATCTAAGAACAGCCCGTCGCACTCAAAAGAAAACAGAAAACGTTGCGCGGATAAACTGACATCCGAGTGATGGAGAAAATGTCGTGAGTCCCTTGACCCCCGTAAACCATTGTCTCATATACGGAGAACTGTGTGAGGCCTACGTTCTGTTCTGGAACAACGCTTCCCATTCCAGGCCCTAGCGCTCTTGCTACGCCGACAAGACTTCGACGTAGTGGAAAGCTGTTGGCCTATGATTGCAGGCTAGTCAACAGGCACAAGTTTCCTTACGTTTAGCTACTTTCCAGGCGAACGAGATTCAAGCATGGATCTGCCATTCACCGCTCAAGAGCTCGAAACGGCACTTGCCATATGTAACCAGCCATCAACACCTGGCCGAGATGGTATATCTAACCATGTATTGTGCCACTTCGGTGAACAGGCGTGGTGCGCATAGCTGCACATCTTGAATGTGTCCTGGTAGGCTGCAGACTTTCTTCAAGAATGGAAGACCAGTCGCCTGGTACCGCTCCTCAAACATGGCAAGTCTCCTCTAGAGGTTACTTCTTATCGCCCATTCACACTGGCAAGTTGCATTGGGAAGGTGATGGAACGAATGATTCTTGCCAGACCTGAATGGTACCTTGATCGCTACCAAGTTTACCCAGATACCATGGCTGGATTTCTACGTCTCCGATGTTCCATTGACAACGTCATCGCTTTGCTTACGTACGTTCAACATCAAAAGGCGTGCAAGTGATTATCTATCGCCATATTCTTCGACATCAAAGGAGCATATGACAAGGAATGAGCAATATGGCATGGGGCTCTATTAGAGGCTCTGGAATTAGTTGGCCTCGGCGGTCGACTCTATCGTTGGACAAGCAGTTACTTACATATGCGATCTCTCTTTGTGAATACCGAAGACGGCCCAACTTCTCAACATTATACAGACCGAGGAGTGTGCCACAGGGTGGTGTGTTGAGTCAAACTCTTCAACCTTGTGCTTGTTGGTCTCATAGAATGTCTACCAAATACGGTGAAGTTGTCAATCAATGCCGATGAAATCTGCGTCTGGACATCTGGTATGACGCATCCCCAAGTACATGTAAGGCTACAAAAATCTGCGACGTTGATATCGACGCACCTCGAGAACAAGGCATCAGAATTTCTCGAGATAAATGTGCATTGATGGCATTTAGCCGGAAGCCAATGATTCGTACGCCGTACCCATCGACAGACAAACTATCACTTATGTAAGGACGCACAGGATTCTAAGGGTAATAATTGACCGTGACCTTGGTTGGAGCATTCATGTGGCCTACCTAAAGAAGCTCCTGACAGTCATTTTTCATATTTTCCTGTTTGTTGGAGAAAAAGCCTGGGGTGCTTCAGTAGACCTAATGATGCAACTGCACCGGACATGGTTTCTTGGTATCTCAGGTACAGCTTGTAAGTGCTGACCAATTACCTGCACAACTAACATCCGTACACTCGAAAGTGCTCAGGGCCAGGCGCTTAGGGTTTGCCTAGGGCTGCCGCATCTACATCAACATTCGGAACCAATGCAATTGCACATGACTACCCAGCCAAGATTCACATTGTTATGGAAGTGCTCAGAGCACACGTCAAGGACATTGCTCGAGCCTCTCTCCACTATTTCGCCTCACTCCCAGAAGACCACCTACGTGCCTCCTTTTTTTTTGTCAGACGATACTGCCTTATCGTATATACCTGCCATCAGATTACACAGCTGCAGCAAGAGTCTTGCTTCCCCCTTGGTGCTTGGCTCCACCCCAAGTTCGACTGACAGTACCCAGGATTCCAACGAAGGCACAACTCTCACCAGCAGCTCTTGCACAACTTTCGTTGCTCTTGCTGTACGAACAATACAACGATAATACTCATATATGCAGTGATGGTTCAACCACCATGGACGGATCTGCAGGATGAAGAATTTTTCCTGTGAAAGTCAAGACCTTCAAGTTGAGGACATCGCATCAGACTTCATCCACAGCCACGGAGCTCTTCGTAGCGCATTAGGCATAATTCGACAAGAACCACCCTTAAAGTGGACCATTTTCAGCAGCCCTAAGGTCTTGTTGCTTGCTTTGCGCCTTACGCTGAGGGCCCTACGAAACAGCTAGGGTCATAAATCTGAGTGATCTTTCATTGCCTCGTTGAGTAAGGACACGACGTCACACTTCAGTGGCTCCCTAGCCCCTGTGGCATACTGGGTAATGAACAGGTCGTTGACATTTCTCGATCTGCTCATGAAGATGACATGCAGGAGCCAATCTCACAGTCAATATTAGACTCAAGAGCGCAACTTCGAATGCTCGCATATGATGCCTTAGAACCGTTGTGGAACACACGTAGTTTCCGGAACACGCGTCTACATCGACTGTACAACTGTCTACAACTTCAGCTTTCCCCTGGACTATCCCGACCCGAGACAACGGTACTTTACCGATTGTGGCTTGGTGTCGTGTCGTTGGTGTTTACGAAGTCGTTTGGTTTCCCTATCAGATGGGAGGATAGAGCTACGTGTGATCACTGCGGCGATGAGGAGACTATCGAAGATGTTATTTGTCATTGTCCGCGATGCAGCGCGCACAGGCAGTGACTCGCGACCGCGCTGGCTCGTCTTCACGACCGGACTTTGTCGGAGCAGACAGCCCTGGAATGCCGACCTATACAGTCGTCGCACCGCAAGACCATGAAGGCACTCTTGAAATTTTTACGCTGGAGTGGCCTATTGGAAAGACTATAGTCCTCACGGACGTTCACGACCTTCCCTACATGTTTTTTCCGTTAGCTATATTTTTCTCTCCACTCCTTTTTCCGGCTTTCATTTTCCCGTACTCTTCTCCCAGCGCGCTGTAGCAAACCATCATCCTGTTAATCTCCCTGCCTTTCCCATCCCATTTATCTCCCTCTCTCTTTCCGAAGCACTCTTTGTACGTTAGAACGTCTTGATTTAGTCAGCTATTTATTCAAAATATTGCTTGCAGTCTTTTAGTCATTTGGCGCCACGCCCAGGTCATTTTACTAGGCCGTAGTCTGTCTACGACGCCAAGAGCCTATCTTGGAAGATTACTAGTATGGTTACTCTACATCGCTTTAACACCTTCAAAAGTTTGTCCCCTGAACTAGTCATGGAAGAGAAAAATAAAACATACTTAAAGCTACGCTCACCCATGCAGGGAAACAGTTGGGCATTTTGTCATTTCGTTAACTTTTCTCTTTTACGTTTATGTTCCAAAAACAGCGCATACTACGAGACAAAAAAGTAAGACAAATACAACGATTTCCGGACCCGTTCTATGTGCTGTCTTTCTTTTTATATATAGATAGGTACCAAATAGCCGAACAGAAAGCTTTCCTGAAGTTTTTGTTCTTTATTCAGCCTCAACTGAAAGTGAGTGCTCCTCGTCATCTGTCTTCGTCATTCGTCTTTATTTCTCACTGTTAGACACCACAAGACATACTATCCTTCAATTACGCTAAAGCCGCTGAAAGCACCTCCACTCGCACCAGTTCGAAATTAAATAAACATAAAGCTTCTTTCAAAGATTGTAGTATGCCTTGTCGCATTCATTTCGCAATGAAGCCTACTTCAATAATGACACTTTCCTTTTATAAACCGCAGCTGGCTCCCACTGACTAAATGCCGGAGAGCCGGCTGCTGGAAAGCTAACAGCCAGCCATCCGGCGTTCGCGGACCATTGAAACTCTAAACTATAACCACTTTTTCTTAGCTTCTTGTCACCCTATATTGTCTCTGAACAACGAAACCTGCGTGAGGCATTCTGTACCAGGCACTCGTCTTGCCGAAGGTACCTGAGCAGGCTTGTTCAGTTAGTTCTTTTTATGCATTAACGCATTCTTAGAGTACTTTACGCACTCTTCGGCGTCCAAGGTTCTCTATATCTATCTACCGTTTTCCCATTTAACTAGGTCACTCGATAATCCGTGGTCGAATGGGTAGAACACCAGGCTGCTCTGCTGAGGGAACAGGGTTCGCAACCAACCATCGGACCAACTTGGGACACTATGTGGCAATGCGTACATATGTGCCGCCTTTCAACGAACCTGGGTCCCTATAGGTGCGAGACTGGGTATTTATCGCCGTTAGAAGCAACTCTTTGATGCCGACACGGAAAGCTGGGCATGTGTGACTCGGTCTGTGCGGGTCTTCAATGAACCTCTTTGATGCCAACTAGCGTCACCGGGTATGTGTTAGTGCATGTGTCCCGCTTCTCAATTAATGTCTTTGACTTAAACTAGGATAACTAGATATGTGCCACTGAGGTTGTGACACTCTAAAAGGATGAAAAATAACCCTTACACTGATCTGATGTTGAGCGGAATGGAACCCACCTGACAAGGGTTCCTCAAGGGTACCAACACAGCGCTTTAGCATGCTTTGCCACAAATTCATTGCGTACCTGCCACTTTTCGCTGAATGTCTTTCATGCCATCGCTTTAGCGAGTTGCGCCATGAATGCACTGCGTGTGTTCCGCTCTTCAACGAATATCCCGTGAACTTGAATTACTGAATATGCGCTGCGTAGCAAGCGAAGGAGCGATTCTCAGCGTTCGAAGACACCGGCGCCACGCTTCTCGTCTCGGAGGCCATGCCCGGAGTTCTCGGCAGCGCTACTAGATGGCGCAGCGTGTCCAGAAATAAGCGGCAGGTAGATCCCGGCTGCCGCATTACGCGGTTCTCAGTGTTCACACGCACCGGCGCGCCATGCTTTTCGGAAGCCACGTGCAGCGTTCGTGATGTCGCTAAGTGCTCTTGGGGAAGAGCGAAAGAAAAATCGCACCGCAGTACACACTACGTATATATTGTTTCAATGGCAGCAAGGCGTTTCGCCGCCATGTCGATCCAATGCTAAACGAATTCCCGTCAACAATCATCGTGAGAAGGCTTCTGCCAAATTTTATTTGATTTGCGTTTCAAGTCCGGATCCTTGTTCATGTAAATAGCACGGATACTGCTTAATGGCAGCTGGCATTCGTGAAGTGAAGATTGAAGGAATTTGAGTCTCCAGTTGCAAAGTCTCATATCACAGCGGACTTCCTTATTGCGTTGACTCGATTGCGTAGTTTCTAACCAGCCTCACTTCAGCTCTAGTTCACTGAACCATTTTTTTCTTACAGCGAAGCTGTGTATGGATAGGTTCTGGAAAAAATTGCGTGCGTCTACCGAGCAGCGTAGATCGAGAATTTCGCCCGGTACGTGCGCTGATTCTGAAGATAGTGCAATACCGGGCTGACCCGCGGCGGAGGTGAAGCAGGCTTTAAGCTCGCCGCCAACCTGCACAAATGTATTAATATCTTAGGTCCACATACAACCCCTTTCAGATATTAAAGGGACATTAAAGCGAAACAAAAAATCAGTTTAGAATAAAGAAGCGTTGTTTGAGAACCCTGCAGGCAGCCATTTAAAGAAGATAGTTTGATTATTAGATGGTAAAATGAAGGTCCAAATATCAGTATTTGAATTTCGCGCCGAAACCCCCGCACTGGTACGTCAGCGTGACGTCAGGGATTCCAAAGTATGTTTTCGCATTTGGGCCGCGTTGGCTGAATAAAGGTTCCCAAAACTTGCCATGTTTAATATTTGGTTCCTTTAGAACGTAATGTAGTGAATGTGTACAGCTATATATAATTAGTAGATCCTAGAAGATGCCATCAATATCCAAGACGTCACAGCCCCCAGGTGCAGGAATTCAAGTAGGCGTCGCCACCCGTATTTCGTTCTTGCGCTTTTTCTGGCTTACCAAACGTCTTATCGGTGTAAGAGTAGTGTTTTTGGCGTTGTAGAACGGTAATTTACTGATGCAGAAGAAATAATTTTTCACTTTAATCTCTCTTTAAGCTCATAAAAACAGATACTTCACTATAACCCACGTCGGCCATGTCTACGTTCACACGATCCTCTCTTTGTCAGCGTTCCAAGCGCTTGCGTATCTCCTTTCATTTCCTTCCATTCTCCAGCAGTGGCGGTCCCATAAGCATGCTGCCTGCCAGAATCGCGAGGTGGAAAGAAATGCGAACCGTCCCGAGCCCACAAACTTGGAAGGTTTCACCGAGGCAACGGTCAGGTGTCAGAGGGAGTTTGTGGGCAACCAATTTTGTGTGGTCTGAGTTATGTGTGACGGCTTATGGTTTTCGAGGGATCTCACAACCATTACTGAACTGCGGGACGTCAACGAACCCACGACAGCCTTCTCTGCGGTGAAGCAGTGTGTGCCCTCGGAGTGCGGTGAGGTGCGTGTCTGTTCTACGTGCCGGAATTTATTAGTAAAATGTATTGTGCCGCGTTTCGTAACAATACATGGGTATGTATACCCCCCTGGTGCCTCATGATCTTCCGAGGCTCAACATCGTGGAGAAGCGACTAGTCGCGCCTCTCCTTCCATTTATGTGCATACGGTGTTTCACGCATGGCAACGGGCAGTCCGCCATGACGGGGCCCACATACGCAGCTTCGCTGGTCATCGACCTTCACAGAGTGGAATTGCTGGGAATGTTTTTTTTTTTATGTCGCACCGCTTCTCATGTGGTTATGCCGAAGTGTTAGCAGGGATCAGGGCAGGAGGAGTGTTGACAGCACTGCCTAAGATACCACCACGAAAGCGTGCACCTATTAACTAACTTAGGGAATAGAACTGGAGCTCAAAGTCACAGCGAACTTCAGGATGTTCCTGTTTGCTTATTCCGCGAAAGTCATTAATACTTCATACCTATGTGTAGCTACAGAGCTGTCAGACGAAACTGTCAGATTGTCCGTGCCAGCCAATATATCGTGAAATGAAAACACCCATAGATGTGCGCTGAAATTTCGCATTAGGGAGTATCGTAATCGCCGGTGATTTTTTTCATTTGGGGAACAACTCTATAACATTCACTAATCGAAACCTCCACGGAACGCCGTCAATATAATGGGCGTTATCACCAGGAATATATATTTGTTTGTGTTGTTGTTATTGTGTAGTTTAAAATGAGCACCTTCAGCTATAGTCATAAGACGACTGCTGTCGTCGGTTGCCCCCCCCCCCCCCTTTTTTTTTGTCGTCTGGTCTTCCTATGGCCTGCTGCCTGTTACTGGCTTTGTGCATGCAGAATAAAAACTTCTTGGCGTCTTTATGAGCGTTATGCTGCGTACGTTTTTAGCAAAATGTGTGTCCGGGTGTGTTATATACTGTACGGCTGAAGCTAACAGCACAGAATATGATAGCCAACTGTGGAACAACAAGTACTCATAATTATAAACGTTCAGGCGTTTTTTTTTTATCTTCATGTATGTTTTTAACCTCAAAGATTTGGAAAAATACTCATCCGCAGCTTTGTAGCAAAAGAAAGCTAAATGTAAAAGAAAAATGCGATAGGAGTACGGCAAACACATCAATGACACACTTGACGGTTGTCAGGAACTGATGCTACCCTTCTATTTGCTAACACCGTATGGAGTGTCTTGACGAGTATGAAAATGCAGGCTTTTACGCGCATACAGAAACACAGCGTATGATACATTAGGCAGAAGTTCGCTGCACAGCATTAATGTTTCTGCCTTGCACAGCATCGTACGCTCAATACAAATACACAAGAAACAGCTCAGTGCACGTTCAGATGAAAAATCCAAACGCGCCACAAAGACTCAAGCACGCGCTATATTCGACTATCAATTGTGGCCCCTTGCCAATCAGCCGCAACAGCGCGTTCCATCGCTTACCTGCGTCAGCTCGAGCGGCGCAGATAGACATAACTATGTTCGTAAGACGGCTACTCCCTTATCATAGAAATTTCTTCTTAAATCTTTATCTGCGATGGCTGCTTAGGTTTTGTGATTCGACTTGTGCTTACTTTTGGCGGTTGTACTGAGGCTCGCCTTACCCTTATATTTACGCAATTTTTCGACTACAGCGCTCATCTTTGCAGCGACGGGCACGGCGAGCTTGCTGGTCTTACGAAAGGTTTTGGCTTTGTGGATACGCTTATTTTTCAGGAGTTTTCTTATTCCAAAATTTGTTCGTAAGTTCTCTTAGTGAATTCCGACCCTGAAGAGCTTATCCATAATTTAGAAGCAAGGGATAATGATCCTTTCATCAACAGCTCGAACAAGAACATGACTAGGCGGGAAGAAGTATATTTGCTTTGTGACTGACCTAGGGATTTCTCATTTATCTCTGTACGTTATAGTTCCTTCACGCCGCAATTTATGACTTTTTCTAAGTTAAAGGTTACTACATTTCCCTACAATTGAGCTCAACGGTACAAAGGATGACTGCATAGGTAGGCAGGGGCTCAGTGTAGAATGTGTGTGCATAAGACGTGTGTAGAAACTAGGGAACAATCAGCTAGAACTGTCACTACAGGTGTAAATTAGGCTGTTCGTTACATTTTCACTGACCCCTAATGAGCGTTTTGTCATTGTTTATTACTTAAGCTCCGCCGAATGCTTAGCTTGTTCGAAGATTCCGAGGTTCGTCACTACATTTTTCTGTCCACATTTTTCCGAAGGAGCCCTTTCGCATGTTGAGGAGGGGCATGTCATTTTCTGTTCTCTTTGCGTTAAATGACTTTAGGGGTTCTCGAGTAGTTACACGTGTACGAAGCCGTTGCGAATGAGAACCTAGGATGTAGGTAATCTTATTTTCCTGTAACATATGAATTGAAGAAAGCTTCAGGCACCTTGTGTACACCGAAGCTCTTATAGCGCAGCTGGTGTGAAACGGTGGTGAAACCTTAGTTGCCTATCGCCATCTCTCAGCGTACAGGGTTGTCAACTATTTATTGTTACCATCTATGCCTTTTTACTTTCTTTCCACTCTCTCTCTCTCTCTCTTTATTTCTCTCGGTGAGAAACGATAGCTACAATGCGTAAACTAAACTAGACTACGTATAGGGGAGCACACCTCATAGCGTAGGTACAAGATACGCGGACATGCATGTATGCGACATGGTTCTTTAATAATGCCAGTTATTAACACGCACACATGATCACATGTCGGGCTGTGATTATTTACCGCATTTATGCAATTAGTTGTGGCATGAACTAGTTACGCAGGCCATACAAAGGCCTGTGTTGCGTCAGTGCTCTTTTTTATTTATTGTTAGTAAATGTGGTGCAAGAAAACATTCAATGATGCGTGATGCTGGCTACGCAGAAGACAAAGGTAATGTTCAATAGCCTAAAAATGGAACAAGAATTCACGATTGCCAGTGAGCCTCTGGAGTTTGTGCTGGAGTATGTCTAACTAGGTCAATTACACATAGGACAGGCTGATCATGACAAGGAAAATTAAAAAAGAAGGAATAAAAATGAGTCAGAGTGCATACAGCAGGCGTTACCAAATCCTGACTGGGAGCTTACCACCTTAATTGAAAATAAAAATGTACAATCGTTGGATTCTACCGGCGCTAATATATAATCGGAGGATATAATATATAAACTCGGAGGTTAACAAGGAAGCTCGAAAACAAGTTAAGGGCTGCGCAATGAGTTATGGAACAAAAAATCTAAGGCGTTAAGAGACAGGAAGAGAGCGATGTGGATCCGACAGCAAACGGATGTAGCCGACGTTCTAGGCGACATTAGGAAAAATTTATGGAGCTGGGCAGGCCATTCAATGCGCAAGGTAGACAACCAGTGCGGCATCTGAGTTACAGAATGGGTGCTAAGGGAAGGGAAGCGCAGTAGAGGAAGGCAGAAAACTAGGCAGAGTGATGAAATTAAGAAATTTGCAGTCGCAAGTTAGAATCAGCTAGCGCAATACAGGGGTAAGTGGCGATCGGAGGGAAAGGCCTTCGCCCAGTAGTGGACAGAAATATAGGCTGATGATGATAGTGACGATGCTTGCTACATGTTCCCGCTTAACCAAAAAATAGATATCAAAGTTAAGCCGGCTCAAACAAACTGAACTAATTTATTGGAATAATTTCAAATAAATTCCGCCACTTGCTGACGCATAGCCCACAGAAGCTTCAAATCTAACTGCACTTCAAATCATTCATTACCGTTTTCAGAAGCGTTGCTACAGCTGTACTCCCAAAACATTGGGTAGTCCCAGAAGAATCTAGAACACAAAATTGTAAGGAAACCGTGTCATATTTATTATTACTGGCTCACTGGAAATAGGAGTGAATAGCGGCAAGTCGGAGAAAATTACTTTTGAGCCAGTTCTGCGAGACCTAAATTTCTTACGCGCCTCTGCCACTTAATTGAATACCACGCCTCCAACGCTGTTCCATTAGCGCGGTTTCGCTTTAGGCTTCTTGCGTCATGGCAGTAATCTTAAGGGACTGCATTAGAGGTGTGGGGTAAGGGTGCCATCCTTAAGAATGAGAACTATAGCGGAAGCGAAAGAAAAGGTGAGTCATATGGTAGGAAGTATAAAAGCTGTCAGAAAGAAACAAAACCACTAGGCCGCAGTCATGAGGATGAGGAGCGGTAATGACATTTGCGGAAAGCCATGTGAAAGAAATTGAAAGGCTAAGGAGTTGCGCCATTTGAAGAGCCTTGAGCAAGAGCGGCGGATAGCAAAAAGACGACAAGCGCAAAACATCACGAAGGGTTCTTTGCGCGAAATTTGCACCGACTTGCTCATCTAATAGAATAAGTATAAAAAAGGTAATGTGCTTCCGCGTGAAAGTGCAGTTTTTTCGTAAATTTTACCCTGATAAAAAACTTTCTGCCTTGTATTTTTTTCAAGGTGTGGCACGCATACCCTACACAGGCCCTCTATATCGTTGTTAGAGGTTTGATACAACAATTAAGCATATTGTAAGCACTATTAACTTATTTCAGTGTTTTTATCTGTACATAGCAATCACCATCCTGGCTCTTCTGTTATTCACGTATGAGCTGGCGCATTTTCTTTTTGGAATAAGTCGCTTTCGGTAGCTCGGTAGGTCTTCGCTTTATATTATTGACTCTCGACGCGTAGTTTCAATTAAATTTGCTAGCCGAACGTCTACTCATGAGCCTTTTCTTCACGTAGAGTCGAGTAAATTTGGAAACAGGAAACAAAATTTGAACTAAACAGGTTTGGAACATCGACTCTCTTCGAAAGAACCTGCTGTTAGTAGCATCATATGAGTAGCATCGCTTGAGAAGCATCGCTTGAGTAGCATCTTTCATCAGTTTCAAGTGACGCCTACAGCACATAGAAAGTTTTCTCATGAATTTACCTGCAAGCAATACTTTTTTGCTGTACTTTATAGCGCAACGTCTGCGTCACTGAGGTTTCTGAGAATATGCTTGGGAATGTCGCTGCAAGAACAATGAGCTGGTGAATGTGGTTGAAAGAAAAATTATTTGCGCAAGCAGAAATTTTCATCTCAAATGATGCGCCAATAAGTTACAGAAAATACTACAACAAAAGCTGCAGACGCATTGAGCGCTAACATGTGCGGTGTGTTATAACAAGCAACAATCCCTGTGGATGCGGCGTATGCACGTTCAAGGAAACACACCGTTGCTATAATTCCTATGATCACAGAAGGGAGTTGCAACAGTTCTAGGCGTGTATCTTCTTCCGACTATGAGCTAAGCTCTTTTTTTTTTTTAGGGGGGGGGGCGACAACTTTTGGTTTTGTCGTGTTTGACATACATCTTATGGCTTATAAACTGGTGATCCAGCCTCTGCTCGGTGCAATGTCTACGAAGACAGAGAGAAGCACCCTTTGTGATTCATCATTACGAAGTTCATTGGACCTGCTCAATCCGATTGTGCAACATGATTCGGCACACTTGTGCATATTCATTACGAGAGCTTGTCAGAAATGGCCCCTCATGCATTTTGTTTGTTTGTTTGTTGTGTGTGTGTGTGTGTGTGTGTGTGTGTGTGTGTGTGCGTGTGCGTGCGCGTGTGTGTGCGCGCGTGTGTGTGCGCGTGTGTGTGCGTGTGTGTGTGCGCGCGTGCGCGTGCGTGCGCGTGCGTGTGTGTGTGTGCATGTGGGTGTGTGTGTGTGTGCATGTGCGTGTGTGTGCGTGTGCGTGTGCGTGTGCGTGTGCGCGTGTGTGTGTGTGTGTGTGTGTGTGTGTGTGTGTGTGTGCGCGCGTGCGCGTGCGCGTGCGCGTGCGCGTGCACGTGCACGTAGACGGCAGGCGCCTTCTACGCCGTCTGCATGACGTATAACTTTTCGGGCTTCTTCGTCGCGCTTTTCGTGGCCGCATTTTTTTGGAAGCGGTGGTGTCAACAACAGCGCTTTTTGTCATAATGACAATAAGTTGTTTAGTGAGAGACGCACTCTGAGATGTTGAAGAACGATATTCAGCGGCGGAGCACTGAATTACTCAGCGCGTAAGTAAGAGTGAGAGTAGAATATAGCGTATACGTTAACGTGCCTAAACGAAAAGAGGACTGGGCAGAGGAAGGGGGTTGTTGCCTTGATTTTCGAAGCTCCTTGCGCTGATTTTGGGCGCGAAGGCTGCAGCGGGGCTAGTACGGGTAATCAATCTCTATAGAGTGGTGCAAATACAACAGCTGACTCGTGATCTCTTCACTATGACAGATGTATGACGACGCAGTGGGCATTTCGGCCGTGTAATGAAAATTAAGGCGCAAGAATACTCTCGCTGCCCTTCAGTTCAGTAGTCCAGTTCTCACCCTTTAATTCGTCGTACATAGTGGCGACACTATTGCGACACTATTGCTACATATTGCGACACTATTACATCAGTAAATTGGTTATACCAGGTGTTCCATTCTTGATCAAATTATTCCTTTGAATTTCGAGAACGGCTGCCCACAAACAAATGTCATGAGACACAGCACTGACAGCGCATGTCTTTTACGTTAAATCTTCTCAGACTATTAAAAGTTCGAAACTCTGTGAGAGCTCAAACCTGAAAGTGACGTAATTTTACTCGTGAGGCTGCGCACTATGTGCGGGATTGGCCTACGAAAGAGGTTTGCAATGTACCCGATACGGAAAAGTCGCAGTAAGGTCGCTAAGAAAGACTTTGTCTTGAATGAACAAACACAAATGAAATTATCCCACGGCAGGTTTCGAACAGAGCACCCCTAACACAACAGCCCGGTCCTCTAACCATGCCACGGGCGCATGCCTCAGTAAACGGAATGGAACGTCCTTGAGGCTTTCCCATGGGCAAAGAAGCGTGTTGAGACGCTTGGCTCGTTGTATGAACACTCCACGCGAATTTTCGCGATCGTCAATAATTACTCGTAAAAATACAGATTTCTTTCAGTTTTAATATTGTTTCAGAAGAACATTACTCACATTTAGTGTACGATTTTCTTTCCTTCACAATTTGAACGCCAGGTGACTAAATATGTACGGGCGTGTTCATGTTCCAGTCGCAGAGACTGGTACGCACAAGAAGCTGCATTCTAAGACATCAGATAAGACAACTGTGCTTGCTGGAATGAATTGTAAAATAGCTTACGCGGACTATGGAGATTGTGCAGACCCTGTCGGCGTGTACCATTGTTTTTCCCCCACCAAGTAGCCGACGCACGCTGGCTAGAATAGTGCAATAGGGCATGCTGACACTGTGCCCGCCGCGAGCCTGGCGCAGTACGCGAACGCGATGTCAACACAAGGCGACAACGCCGACAAGACCCTGTAGTTCTAACCAATGCTGGTCGCGGTCATCAATTTTTCTGTGTTCAAGTGTCTATACAGGCCATGCAACGCGTGTTAATTAAATTACGTTTGCTGCAATTATTTCTGGCCTTAGAGTTATGAGTCTTACATTTCGCGTAATATTTTAACATCTTGCTGTCGGACTCATTGCTTCGCCCTTATGGTGAAACTGGGATTTTTTCGTACTCTCCGTGTCGTAGTGGTGCGAACCAGTCCTGGGCGATTGGCCATGGATGGTAACCTACCCAGAGGCACATACATATTGGGCCGAGAAAGTGCCAGCCCAAACGAAAAATAAATGGACAAAACGCAAGAAGCCTCCAAATTTTATGAGGTCTGTGTGCTTAGGAGATACGTATGAGTGGACATTATATGTAGAACTTTCAAGTCATGCTTTATTTATTTATTTAATTATGACTACTACAAACCCTGTCCAGGATTACAGCAGGGCGGGAATCAGTGGATACAAGGTTCTCGAAAAAACTTGGCGTAGGAAATATATACAACACCAGCAGGCATTTCACATGCAACAAAAATTGTCTATAACTTTTGTAGACTGAACATGTTAGGTAAACATGAACAGATTGAAGAGAATCAGACATTAAATGGCGTATGCAACTCAACATTACCAATGCACCTCTATGTTTGGTTACACAAAACATAAAGCTGCACTCAGTCGCCACATTTTGTTGGTCAAAATTCGGTCCTGTATTAAGCCGAAGCATCCGGTGACACGCACCAAATGGCCTGAGAATGCGATATCTTAAATATAAGAAATATAGAAAAGTGAAAGAACTGTTGACTATCATGTGCTTTGTATATAGGAGTTTGGGAATTTTAGAGATGGACTCGTTAGCAATATGAAAGATAATTTTTCTATTTCTTTTCTATTTGAACGACGACAACTCGTGATGCGTGGGTTGAAATCTGGGTGCTTGTTACATAACGACTAAATTCGCTGTTGAACATTTTATGTTATTGAAATTTTTATGCGTGTTTAACCTCTGCCGGGTGTTCGGAAAATATTTTGCTGTGCCCTTTAATATTAAGAAGACTGTACATACAAGTCGACATTATATCTACAGGTTTTGTGCGTGATTTATTTGTTAGATAAGGGAGGGAGAAGTGTACGCTCACTGCAATACTCTGTTGGTCAAAAATAATCCATACTACCTGGCCCGAAGTGCGAAAGAACGAGGGAACAAATTTCAATAAAGCTTCTCGTTAAAAATTTGAATATCTACGTATGCAGGAAACTTACATATGTAGAATTCGTGACCATCAGATCCTAGCCGCGGCTGCCCTGTTTCCTGTCATCTTCTGGCCAGGATAATATTGAGATTACCTTGTAACGAGGCTTACAACAGTTGACCTAGTATTTCCTCTAACTAAAGGAAATTAAATGTCATGCCACCAGCCTATGGCGAAAACGTGCACGAGTCCATACCTCTGCTGACTAGATGACTGCTTGCCAGTAGAGTCGGATGGAGCAGCTGTTGTGAGCTGCGCCCGAGTCAGCTTAATTTTTTTTCTGAGAGTTGAGGATTTAAAATAAAGTAACAGTGGACAGATGTCAGGCTATAAACACGCGCTGTAAGCCGATCTACACCTTTAAGGGTCTTTAAGGGTGCTAATCAATCTATAAGTCCTAAAAGCGTCAGTTATAGACCGAAAACAAATTTAAGGGTGTAAATCGGTTTATAGTGCGGCTAGCTTTGTGGTAACGGCACTGAAGGCTCCGATAGGAAGTCACAGTCGCTGCTGGACCATTCCACGTCTACTTCTTTTCATAAGCATACTGCGATTGTCCTATAACGCGACTCAATGCAGCATTCTCCAGACATTTAGTACTTTGAACGAGACTATCTGGCGCATATTCCAAGCATTCATTCCCGAAATTTTCTTTTAGTACTTTTTCTAGTGAGCTTTGGGTTTGTCGACTGAGCATATTAGAAAAATTATGCAGTAAAGAGGTGTTTTCGTGGTTGCTACCATATATAGTTTGCATAGGACAAATTGACAAATTGTGTACTTGCTGCCAAATGTGACATACCTATAATACGAATACGTCATTCACCGCTTTCATAAATCGTCAAACCTCCAGCGTGCTATTTGGTCGAAGCTGGACATTAACTGGCAGCAAAATAGAAAGCTCAGATGCTTGATGAGTTTGTCCGCAAAGCTAGTTTGCACAATGCTCGTGACCTCCCGAATAAGTACAGCATGCTCCGACACTAGCCGTTCATATCGCGAACAACACAACAGCACGAGTGAGAAGCATTCTTCGCGCCTCCTATAAAGAAACAGCGCAACATAGGCAGTCGCTGTGCGTGTCTATTAGATACTACGTGCGGTGCGCCGCTTCGAATTCCCGGTGCTCATCACACTTACGAGCTTGCCTGGAACTATACAGCCCAGCAGCGTCTTATTTCTCGGACGCGAATAGCAAGTGCCGACTCGTGCGAGGCTCGTCTCCATGGCTACGCGGCGTTTCCGATTCATCTCTGGGCGCAGGGCTGGCGTCGTGCCCGATTGCCTTGACCCGCTTCTCCCTAGAAACAGTGCTGCCTAGCGGGAGGAGATTCATTAGAACCTTGCCGGCTCTAGGCTTACAAGGTGGCCCAGGATCTCGTCCCCCATGTCCTTTACGTTTTGTTTTTCTCACTTACTTCGGAAAAGTAGGGAACTATATGTCTGTTTCTCATTGGGTGTTCGCACTTTCAAGTTGCTTTGTCGACAAGGGTTAAGGATTCGACAATTCACAGCGAAACGCTCTCCCGTCATGTATTGCCATTGCGACCACGACAACGTAGGTACCAACCCAGCGATGCCCTTAATATTTGAAAAATAAAAAGCTGGGCCACACAGAGTCATTAGGTATGTTTGCTTTTAATCAAAAATACTCATGTGTATTAGCTAGCACAAAAGATACAAATAACGGTGAAAAAGAGTCAATATATTCTTTATTGAAATGATTATTAGGAGAGGTTGGCGCCTTTATGGCGATACCGGCTACTCCTTGTCACTTAGCAAAGGACACAAATTTGCGTAAAAAGGGAAAATAATGACACGAAATATGCCACTCAGTAGTACACCAAATGAATAAAAACTATACAGTCTAACAGTACATGAATCGCAAAGTTTTGTGCATGAGTTTAGCACACAATGGCATATATAAAGAGAAATATTTTGAACAGCCAATCACACAACACATGTAATTACACTGCAAGCACATAACACAATCATACTGCGTAAAAATCACGATGACCACGTAAATCAATCTTTGACCCAGAACAAGACCCATACAACTCATTCAGCTTATTCGGATCTTTTGTCTAAAGGCAACAAATTTGCTTGCAATACCGTTTGTTGTGGATGGTATTTAGTTCACTCGAGGAGGAGATAATACACATCTTCCTCTGGATGGTCACAAGTACCCTGTGGACTAGGGGCTCATTTTATCCTGTATAAAACTGTCTCGTAAATGCAGTACCAAGCCGCAGGCGGTGCACCAATGTTTCAAATTTTCTGTTTTCTCTTAGATTTTCCGGAATTGATAGGGTTAAACATGGGTATATAAAGTATAACTCCGAGTTCCTACATTGCTGATCAAACCAGGTAGTTTTGCTGAGACAACAGGAACTGTGTCTCAGGATCTGACGGACTTCACTATAGGGGAAGATTGGTTGTCTCTGCTTTATTGAGCGCCCGATTCGCAGCTGCGTCCACTGCAGTATTACCAGGAATATTGCAGTGCCCAGGTATCCACTGAAATGCAATTAAGTTCGTTCAAGAAATTTGATATCCTTTCCAGTGTTTGACTGCGTAGGCCAGACTCTAACATACCAGCAGGGACGTGTATGTGACTTACAGTGTCGAATGCTCTTTGTATATCTAAGAATACTGCTATCGTCACAATTCCACACATTCGTTCATGTTCGACGTATATGACAATGTCTAATAGTGCATCCATTGCACACCGTTTTTGTCGACAACCACTCATGTAGTTGGACGACACACTGGTGTGTTCACACCGCCATTGGAGTCGACTGTCTACCATCTTTTCCATTAGTTTGCAAAAACAGCTTGTGATGCTTGCGGGTCGGTAGGAGTCAAGACAAAGGGGAGTCTTTCCTGGTTTCAGTACTGGAAGAACCCGAGCTAATTTCCATGAAGATGGAAGAGTCTCTCTTGTACAGATATCATCAAATGTCTTCAAAAGAGTAATTCTTCTTGCTGCACCGAAGTTCTTTAACACCACATACGTAACACCATCTGGGCCAGCGGTTGTCTTGTACGGCATGACGAAAGAGCACATTTCAATTCATTTAAACTAAACTCACAGTCACGTTGAGGGCGTTGTGACATAAAGCACGCACGAACCTTCTGTTCTGCTAGTGTTGTGGAACTTCTAGATTGTAGGCAAGTAAACAGAATTCCTGACCTGGATATAAGTTGACAGAATTCCTCAAAAACAGATGTTTCGGAGTGCTTCGAGCTACGGCAAGTGCTCGTAAAGGATGGTTCTGGGTAACTGGACCACTAGAAAATCGGACAACTGACCATATCCTGAGAACTGCTGTAAACGGCGACAACGGCGCGCAGTATTCTCGCCATCTTCTCGTGCGTATTATTTGTAAGTGTCTGCGCGAACTTGACTGAACTTTCTGTGCCATCTCGTAGCCGTCCAGTTTTTCGCTGCGGTGGCAACCTCGTTCTTCACGTCTTCTAATTGCTCTTAGACAATCATATTCCCCGTCAACTGCAGCGTCTTCATTTGAAACAATGACTTGCTTTGCGCAGATCTCGTAAGACGAACACAATATAGTTGAAAAATTTTAAAAGTTTGGATTTTCGCCCAATGAGAGACCCTAGTATTAAAGAAAGCTTTGTAGATTAGTATATTTTGAGTAGCGCCGGGTCCCTTCCCTCCATATGAAACGATCGGAAAATGATCACTAGCGTGCGTTTCTATGTCCGTTGACCATTCAACGCCATCAAGAAGGCCTGGTGAGCAGAGCGTAACAGCTGTACAGCTTGAGTAACGAAACCCGCGCAAGAACGTTGGACAGCTGTCATTCAACACGGTCAAATTTCTTGCGCCGCAGTCTTCCGCAGGAATCATTATATTCACTCCCCCAGATGACATTATGTGAGTCTAAGTCCCCACAAACCAGTACATGCGAGTATGCGATACCAAACACATTCACCAAGCTGTCTACATATATTTTGCTGGAAAATTGTAGATAAAGACTGATCACTGTGACGCATGTATTTCCAAAAGATATCTTGCATGCTACGAACTCCGGTATATCTAAATAGCTCGACTGTATTAAATAGGACGGCATATCTTTTCTCACGCATAACATTGCTCTGCTACTTCCAGCCATGCGCGATGATGTACATATAACGTAGTTTGAAAGACGAAAGTCATCTCGTATGCCTGCCTCCTGTATGCATACGACAGGAAAGTTACGTTGAACTAGTACTTGGCGAAAATAAGCTGACTTATTTCGAAGGCTATTAGCATTCCACTGAAATATGAAAATATTGCTGTAACAATTATTCATTGTAAGCCTGCCGTGTAGCTGTTGGTGTTTGTGGAAGCACCAACGATTCCATAGAAAACAATGCTTTTACCTCTGGCAGTTTATTTGCGTGTGGAATGGCACTGAGAATTGCGCGCAGAACTGTGAATATTGTTACTTCACCCCACTCTGAAGTATTAATCCTGACAGGTAAGATGCAAGACTTGAATCAAGTATGTTGCGTTTATTTCCAGCAAAGCAATAAAGCGTGGTTATTTGTATGGCCTGACAAGTTCAAAGATTCCAAAGGTATCGCAATTTATCACGTTGCACAGATATTTCACATTTTCACTGGTTTCTTTTGTTCAAATCGTTCTATTTCCTTTCAAAGCTGGAGGAAAAATGGATTTAACGACGAATTTTTTGACGCTCTCTAAAATTGTGCTGCTTGAACAACACGCTAATTCTTAGACAATATTTCGTTTACTTCTACAAAAGCAAAATGTAGTAATGCAGTGATACCATTATTGAATATGTATACGATATTAAATGTTACCGACATCGCAATGCACAACACTTTCTCTCCTGAATATAAAGAGAACTCTCAAGATGGCAAAGTTTTCTGCGGGAAGCCATATCAGATCTATGATTTGCGTAGCACAAGTAGGTGGGCAAAATGGAGTAGTCAGGGTCGTCTTTCATGTTGACTTGAATAAACTTCATTATTGTTTTTCTTCGCTATTTTGTCGGTAGGCGTGAGGTTCGATATTAGTCTTCGCCATTTACTTGGCCTATGGGGATTTGCATACCAGCAAGCTCCGTGAGAGGGAGGGAGGGATAAATGAGACGGAGAAGGCGGAGAGGCTAACCGAATGATAAATGTTCAGTTTGTCAGCATGCAGTAAATAAACGCAAATGGTAATGACGGCAATAGGAGAGTTAGCCTTCCCATCGTATTACTACTTGGGTTAGCGGCCACCATTGCCCAATACACGCCCGCTGAATGCAAAATAGTGTCACATAAACAAAACTATGTATCTCGTGTCCTTTTCAGAAGAAACAACAAAAACAAGTTCATTTTTTCACCATCATACGTTATTTATCTTCTATGTATAAGTCCTCCTGTGGCGCTATGCTCAGGCGCAATCTTGCGTTTATATACAGCTTGTTTCTTTAAATAAAGAAGCTACCTATAAACAACCACAAGTTCTGCGAAATCCACTGTATGCGTTCTCAACGTCTTTAAGAAGTGCCGGTAGTGGGTAGTGCACAAAGCCTCAACACAAAGACGAGAGTGGACGGCGCTAACGCAGCATCGGTGCCGTCAACTCTCTACTAGGTGCAGTGCGCGGCCCCCTCCTCTTCATGGTGACCGGATACCACCTAGATCATTCATTGGCGCTGCTGAACGTTCACAGCGATGACCGCATGGTTAATCTCGAGCAGGCGAGGCGGGCGGTCTCGGCGCCCTTTTTCGCGCCAACTCCGGACGCTCCGTTGCACCCAGTACAAGAAGACGGCGACAATATTGACAAGTCTCGAGCGCCTGAGTACTAGACAAAACACACAAAATAGTCTTCTACCAGAGGTAGGGGTGAAAGCAAGGGAAAATGCACGGTCACACTGGTTCGCACACGGAACCCGTTAGGCTGTAGATCCATTTGCGGCTAACAACGTCCTCATTATTCTGCATCTAGTGGCATCACACCAAGGTGAGCCTTTTAACTTTCTAGGAGATGCTGCAGATATTTCGATCAGTGAGCTGCATCTACAGCGCTTCGGTGATGTTACTCTCTTCTCATACAGCTCGCACGCCCTGTAGTAATAGTAGTAGTAGTAGTAGTAGTAGTAGTAGTAGTAGTAGTAGTAGTAGTAGTAGTAGTAGTAGTAGAAGTTGCAGTATTAGTAGCACTAGCAGTAGTAGTAGTACTAGTAGTAGTAGTAGTAGTAGTAGCAGTAGTAGTAGTAGTAGTAACAAAAACTTTTTGGAGAGACTGGATGGACTCCTACCCCAGTCCCCCAGGGGCCGCAGGGAGGGGGGGGCAGGGGGGTGCCCCTATTTTGAGACCCAACTGGCACAGGATATCCGTTCAGCTTGTTGGATCAGTCGTAGCTGATCTTACAGGGCCGGGCGCTAGAATACAGAGTCTCCCATTCGTTTCATGTGCTGTTTGCTTAGTTGACTTCTCCGTGTTCTGCACGCAACCAACTGGTGTGAAAGAGTGTTGGTGCTAATACACACCACGGGGACATGTCTCTATGTGCCGTGGGGTAGATCAGGCATGCAAAAAAATATTAAAATTTTGGGGCTGTATGTTGCAAAACCACGCTATGAATATGAGACACTCCGTAACGTGCAATATGATTGCAGTACTATGCACTTGAAGCACCTCAGGGGGTTTGGAATGGAACCTTTATTTTTCTTCGCTCTCTGGCAGTATCTTACGCATCGCAACGAAAGAATTATCCGTGGTGGTCTGACTGTACGAAACTCACTACAGGGATCAGAGTGAAAATGTCCAACAGCTAGGAGGATGGGCGTTTCTTTTGAGTGCTAAAGGAATCAACTTATTTCGCCCAGAAATGCTAACTTCTCATGGTTGGCGAGTGCTAAAATCTCTCACAAGAGACAGAACAAAGAGAGAAGGTAAGTAGGCTAAGCGAAGACGGCAATTCAGTGCCGGATAAAGTGAATGCGCACATGCGCTTTTGTGGCGCAGCCTGCTAGTGCGCCGGGTTGACGTTCTTGAGGAACCCCTGCGACGTGAGCTCAATTGCGCTCAACAGCGGGGAAAGTTAAGGACTCTTTTTGCGTCATCGTAGAGCCAGTGACACATGCCTAGTTACACCAACTTGGCGTGAGTGATGCGCGCTAAAGCGCGGTACAAACGTACTCCATATACTCATATACTCCATATATACTCCGCCATATACTCAGTTTGCCAAGTTGGCATCGAAGCGATTCATTGAAGACCAGCACATAACGAGGGGTACAAGCCCAGGGGTCCAAGCCGGCGCCAAAGAGTTTCTTCGGACATCGGTCCCTGCCCAGCCCCGCACCTACAGTGACTAATGTCCCCGGTGTTTTAATCGCACCGCTGGTACGAGTTGTTGGGAACTCGGCGCTGACGCCCGTTGTTGCACCTGGGTCGCAAGCCCCAAGGGTAGCGTTGGCCTGGCGGCCTGGGGTACAACTGGAAGCATCCGAAGGTCCCGGCAAAGCATGAGTCGACTGGTAACAACAAAACAACTTGTTTATTCTAACATCGCAAAGAGTTGGCGGTCAGGTGACCGAAATAGAGAGACGGGAGAGCACGTTACTCAACAGAAGAAATCGGAGCCCTCCTTTGGCGTCCGGGGGCAGCTGCTTTTATACTCTCGCAGTTGAGGGCAAGAAGGAACCCCTCTATAGACGAGCACGTGACTGTGCCGCTCGGGCACAATGGGATAACGTGGCGCAGCCGTCGTGCCGGCACCGTTCGGGCACAATGGGGAGGAGAAGGTGGCTCATACTGTCGTGTCGGCGCCGGTCGGGCACAATGGGGAGGAGAAGGTGGCTCACACGTCGTGTCGGCGCCTGTCAGACCCCTCGCTTCACAGTTGTTGGGAGCTCCTCTCCCCGGCTGCCGCGCTTCGACAAGCGTGGGCACCAATATGCACATACACTCACACACGCACATGAAGACACGTGGCATCGGAACATGCCTGGACGCGCTTGGCGGGGAGGCGTAGCGGCGGCGCCGAACGGGCCAAAATGTCTGCCGCTTTGTTGCAGCCGCGCCGGCTAAACCGCGCGTCGTAGGCGAAACGTAACAGACCGCCCCGCCGGGGGAAGGAGATCTCGATGGTCAGG
This sequence comes from Dermacentor variabilis, assembly GCF_050947875.1. Classification (NCBI taxonomy): domain Eukaryota; kingdom Metazoa; phylum Arthropoda; class Arachnida; order Ixodida; family Ixodidae; genus Dermacentor; species Dermacentor variabilis. The sequence continues at coordinate 129,015,522 of NC_134569.1, forward strand.
GGACTGCATCCGCTGTCCGGAGGGATGTCGCTCGATGATGCTCATAACCGAAGTCGGGCGTCCCTCGACTTTTCTTGAGCGCAGCGCACAGAGAAGGCCTCGTTCTCTCGTTCAGGTTCGCACAGGACACTGCAGAGTGACTTCGGGAGAGTTCATATTTTTGTTCTCGTTCCCGGCAAGCGTTAGAACTACGCTGAAACTCAACCGCTCAGTCAGCAAGCACGGCACAACCCTCACTAAGCCCTGCCAGGCTCTTTCCCCTTCTATACCACTGCCTAGTTCCTTACAGTAGTCTAGCAGCACTTAGAACGCGTCCACAAATTGGAAAATTGCACTAGAAAGCATGTCACCACTTTGAAACACTAAACAAAAGCAATATGTTAAATATCCTGCCTCAGGAAGAAAAAACATCAGTAACAAACAATTTTGAGGCTGATTCCTACGTTAGGGGCTTCGACTTAAGCCATCGGCGTTACCGTTGAGGCTCGCCTTTTTGTAACGCACCTCAAAGGAATATTGTTGCAAAGCGAGGCTCCAGCGCAGGAGGCGGCCATTTTTGGGAGAGATGGTCTGCAGCCATTGGAGAGGGCAGTGATCCGTCTCAATGATAAACCTCGAGCCGGCTAGATAGCATGACAATTTCTGAACGGCCCACACGAGACATGCACACTCTTTCTCGGTGGCGCTATACGCCTGCTCACGACTGGTCAGCTTACTACTAGCATACAGGACGGGGTGTTCTACTTCTCCATTTTCCCGTTGGCACAGTACAACGCCCATGCCTCGCTCACTAGCATCGCACTGAACAACGAACCCTTTTGTATAGTCTGGCGATCGTAGCACAGGCTGGCTTGTTAGGGCGCTAAAAGCTCTTTCCTTTGTCTCGTCCCATACGACTGTTTGGGGCTCTGTTTTTCTTAGAGCATCCGTCAGGGGGGCCGCGATATCAGAGTACCTGGGGATGTACCTCTGATAGTAGCCGGCGACACCTAAGAACGACCGAATATCGGTCTTCGTGCGCGGTTGCGGGAAGTCTCGCACAGCGGCCACCTTTATTTCAGAGGGGCGGCGATGACCCTGACCAATCACGTGACCGAGGTAGACAACCTCGGCCTGTGCTAACTGGCACTTGGGAGCCTTGACTGTCAAGCCCGCTTCGCGCAGGCGGGTTAGCACTGCCCCCAAGTGTGCCATATGCTCAGACCAGGATGCGGAGAATATCGCTACGTCGTCTAAATACGGTAAAGCGAATTCTTGCTGTCCCCGCAACACTTTATCCATGAGGCTTGAAAAACAGTATGGCGCGTTCTTCAAACCAAAACTCAACACTTTAGGACGGAATGTTCCCATTGGTGAAATGAACGCCGCATACCTACTAGCCTCTTCTGTAAGTGGAACCTGCCAATAACCCCTGACAAGATCTAGGGTGGAAATAAACTGAGCGCTACTAACTTTCTCAAGGCGCTCCTCGATGTTAGGGATCGGATAAATTTGATCCTTAGTGATGGAATTAAGCCTGCGGTAGTCTACGCAAGGACGAGGTTCCTTGCCCGGTACCTCAACTAAAATCAAAGGGGAGGTATAATCACTCTCACCTGCCTCAATAACACCGAGCTGTAGCATTTTCTTTACCTCAGCCTCCATAATATCGCTCTGGCGGGGTGACACCCGGTACGCCTTGGATCGTACTGGCTCTGGGGAGGTAAGTTCTATGTCATGAGTAAGGACAGAAGTCCTACCAGGCCTCTCAGAGAACAGACCTTGAAACCTTGTAAGAGCTGGTGTAGTTCGGTTTTCTGCTCAGGTGACAGCGATGCTCCACCGACTAAGTCACTAATGACCTGATCGGTGTCTTTCCTGTTCGTCACTGAGTTTAGTCCCGGAAGCTCGACCGGAAGCTCTTCAGGAACGTTTACCATCATGCACACTACTGCTTCCCTTTGTCTATAAGGTTTGAGCAGATTACAGTGGTAAACTTGCTGTGCTTTCCGCTTTCCTGGCAGACTCACCACGTAGTTAACGTCCGACAGTTTCTGAACAATTCGTGCTGGGCCCTCCCACTGCACGTCTAGTTTGTTGTTTAGCGAGGCGCGCAATATCATGACCTAATCGCCCACCTCAAAACGACGGGCCCTGGCGGTCCGATCATAATAAACCTTGGCCCTCTGCTGGGCCTTTGCCATTGCTTCACCTGACAACTCCTGTGCCCTTCTTAAGCGTTCGAGGAGCTTAAGCACGTACTCCACCACGACTGGGTCGTCGCCCCTGCCTTCCCACGATTCTCGAAGCATGCGAAGCGGAGATCGCAGCGAGCGACCGTACACCAGTTCAGCTGGCGAAAACCCCGTAGCTGCATGCGGCGCGGTCCGTAATGCAAACATCACCCCAGGCAGACACAGCTCCCAGTCAGTTTGATGTTCAAAACACAAGGCTCTCAACACGCGCTTCATGACGGAGTGGAGCTTCTCAACGGAATTCGACTGTGGGTGGTACACTGAGCTGTGTAACAGCTTTACCCCACACCTTTCGAGAAAAGTTGTCGTCAAAGCGCTAGTAAACACTGTGCCCTGATCTGATTGGATTTTCGCAGGAAAACCAACTCGCGCAAATATGGACAGTAGTGCATTGACTATCTCAACTGAGCTGAGTTCTTTAAGCGGCACTGCTTCAGGGAACTTTGTCGCTGGGCAGATCACAGTCAAAATGTGTCTGTACCCCGTGGCTGTTACCGGCAGAGGTCCCACTGTATCAATAACGAGCCGTCTAAAAGGCTCCGTAATGATAGGTACCAATCTCAACGGCGCCCTCGATTTGTCCCCTGGTTTGCCCACCCGCTGACAGGTGTCACATGTCCTCACGAAATGGTCTGCGTCCCGAAAACACCCTGGCCAATAGTACTCTTGCAAGAGACGGTCCTTAGTTTTCTTAACTCCAAGGTGTCCGGACCACGAACCCCCGTGCGACAAGCGCAACAGATCCTCACGATAGCATTGAGGCACGATCAGCTGATCGAACTCCACTCCTCTGCGGTCTAGATACTTCCGGTACAGGACTCCACCTCTTTCCACAAAGCGAGCATTTTTCTTGGCGATACCTTCCTTGACATTGCAGCGTATGTTTTCTAGGCTGCCATCCTTCTTTTGCTCGGCTATCAAAGCCGACCGGCTGACTTTTAGCAACCTATTAAGTCCGTCTGACGTAGGCGCGATGAGCAAATCTGCAGATAGCTCTTCTAACTTTCGCGCATCGGGAATTTCCTCTGCAGTATCTGGTGCCTTTAACGTTACAGACTCAAGTTTATTCAGTTCGGGCGTGCTCTGAATATCGGCTTGCTGCGCCTCTGACCCCTTTTCATTGTTTGATAACGTCGGCCCGGCAACTACCGCCTTTGCAGCGATCTCCCGAACCTTCGATCTGGTTAAGGCCTGAACGCTAGCCTCACCAAACAAAAGCCCCTTCTCGCGCAGGAGGTGATCGGACCTGTTTGAAAATAGGTACGGGTACTGAGGGGGCAGCATAGATGACACTGCGGCCTCCGTCTCAAGCGCTCCGAAAGGTCCTTCGATAAGCACCTTTGCTACCGGCAGACACACGCTATGAGCTTCCACGGCTTGCTTGATCCATGCGCACTCGCCCGTGAACATATGGGGTTCTACGTAAGAGGGGTGAACTACATCCATTGTAGCTGCGGAATCGCGAAGCACTCGGCACTCTTTCCCGTTCACGAGGAGGTCTCGCATGTAAGGCTCGAGAAGCTTCATGTTCTCGTCAGTGCTGCATATTGACAAAAACACAACTTTTGTTTTTGTTTCCGGACACTGCGCAGAAAAGTGACCCGGCTTCTGGCACGTATAACACACGCGCGCTTGCCTCATCTCGAACCGCTTTCTGTCCGGACACTGCGCCGAAAAGTGACCCGGCTTCTGGCACGTATAACACACGCGCGCTTGCCTCATCTCGAACCGCTTTCTGCGTTCGGCTTCGGCTGCCGCCGTCTCCTTACGTTCTGTCGGACTGCTTTCACTCGCATCCGCACTACGTGTGTCCCCCTTTAATCTCATGGGCGTGAACTTCGGCCTCTCAAACTTGGAGCCAAATTCACCCTTTTGACCGTCCTTAGCTCCGCGAGCCCGACGCGTCACAAACTCCTCGGCTAGCTCAGCGGCTTTAGCCACCGTACAAACGTCTGGCATATCCAAGACCCAGTACCGCACGTTCTCAGGTAACCGACTATAAAACTGTTCTAGCCCGAAACACTGCAGAACTTTCTCGTGGTCACCAAACGCTTTCTCCTCTTTGAGCCACTCCTGCATGTTTGACATAAGCCTGTACGCAAACTCTGTGTATGACTCACTTCTGCCTTTCTCATTTTCCCGAAACTTCCGACGGAAAGCCTCCGCTGACAGCCTGTACTTTTTTAGCAGACTCGATTTCACTTTGTCGACATCCTCTGCCTCCTCTCTATCCAAGCGAGCGACTACGTCGGCCGCCTCGCCGGGTAACAAAGTGAGCAAGCGCTGTGGCCACGTTTCCCGAGAGAACCCCTGCTTCTCGCACGTTCGCTCAAAGTTAACCAGGAACAAACCAATGTCCTCTCCAAGCTTAAACGGCCGCATCAGGTCAGTCATTTTGAACAATACTCGTTCTCCTGCACCGTGTGCCTGACTTCCATTACGAGCGCGTTCGATCTCTATCTCGAGACGCTTCATTTCCAAAGCGTGTTGACGGTCGCGCTCTTGTTGCTCTCGCTCTTTCTGTTCTTTACGTTCACGCTCTTCTTTTTCTTTCTGTTCTTTAATTTCGCGCTCCTGTCTTTTTGCCGTCTCCCTTTCCTCAATGGTCTCAAGGCATTCCGACAGCTCGTCATCCTCAGCTTCTAACTCAAGAATAGCCCTTAGCAGTTCTGGTTTTCTGAGTTTGTCCGAGACATCCAGACCCAACTCTCTTGCAAGCTCCAGCAATTTCGGTTTGCGCAACTACTTCAAATCCATGGCTGCTCTGAATGCTGCTTTCTCTACTGCCTAATATTGTCTTGCCGCAAACTAACCCGGCAGCAACGACAACCACAATTACCAGCTCTGTTTCTGACACTAACAAAAGCCTGGCAAAGCTCAGAAGAAGAAAGTCCCGCACTCACCAAACCTCGCAGCCAAGAATTCAGCGCAGTCGTTCCGCTGCAGGCAACCAGTCATCACACAGGGCTCGTTGCACTGCTCCCGGATGGTCGTTGAGCTGCTCAGCATACAGTCAACTGCATCTCTTAGCTGCTGGCCTCCGTTGTCGCGATCTCACCGCTGGCAGACAGTTGTTTTAATCGCACCGCTGGTACGAGTTGTTGGGAACTCGGCGCTGACGCCCGTTCCTGGGTCGCAAGCCCCAAGGGTAGCGTTGGCCTGGCGGCCTGGGGTACAACTGGAAGCATCCAAAGGTCCCGGCAAAGCATGAGTCGACTGGTAACAACAAAACAACTTGTTTATTCTAACATCGCAAAGAGTTGGCGGTCAGGTTGACCGAAGTAGAGAGACGGGAGAGCACGTTACTCAACAGAAGAAATCGGAGCCCTCCTTTGGCGTCCGGGGGTAGCTGCTTTTATACTCTCGCAGTTGAGGGCAAGAAGGAACCCCTCTATAGACGAGCACGTGACTGTGCCGCTCGGGCACAATGGGATAAGGTGGCGCAGCCGTCGTGCCGGCGCCGTTCGGGCACAATGGGGAGGAGAAGGTGGCTCATACTGTCGTGTCGGCGCCGGTCGGGCACAATGGGGAGGAGAAGGTGGCTCACACGTCGTGTCGGCGCCTGTCAGACCCCCTCGCTTCACAGTTGTTGGGAGCTCCTCTCCCCGGCTGCCGCGCTTCGACAAGCGTGGGCACCAATATGCACATACACTCACACACGCACATGAAGACACGTGGCATCGGAACATGCCTGGACGCGCTTGGCGGGGAGGCGTAGCGGCGGCGCCGAACGGGCCGAAATGTCTGCCGCTTTGTTGCAGCCGCGCCGGCTAAACCGCGCGTCGTAGGCGAAACGTAACACCGGGAAGAGCGGCACGTATGTACGCACTGGCACATAATCGGTCATGCAAGTTGGTCCGAGAGTTGGTTTCGAAGTCTGTTCTTTAGCACAGCGACAGCACAAAAGTGGCAACAGTCACTCGGTGTAGAAACATGTACGATCAATAAAGGCATGCGGCAAATAGTAAAAGGTAGAACGGACGCCGACCATAAACATAAAATGAAAAAAAAGAAACCAAGAAATTTCGGCTCCCATACGGGAGCCTTCTTTTCAATATAACCGGATTGGCTAACGAGTGGGCATCTGTTACCCATCTCTATTTCATTTGATATTTTTCGTTTATTTCTTTTTTTCTTTCTTCGCTTTCATGCGTCGTTCGTTTGAAGATCGTGCGGCAATAGGCGATGCCATCACCGTTGATAATACTATGCGGAACGACGTAGTCGACAGTGCACTACGCACGCTTGGATGTGGTTCAATATATTCTAGCAGCATTGAGTATCTGCACACACGTGACAAAACTTTTTACTTTTTTCATTGTAAAGCTGATCGGTGTAATATGTAGAGAACTCGGACTTTCAAGAAAATATATGTTAATGATATGGAATTTCATAGAAGGGCGCAAGCGTCATTTAGGCGCATTCCTTCTTCCAATATTCCAGTCCAGTTAACACGTATATAAGGTGGCCAAAGCCTAAAGTACATACGACTCATCGAACCTTGCGACTAATTCCATTTTACTCCTTAAGTCACGGTCTAACGAGCGCATTTATACGACTAAAAGCACACCTATAAGGTCCCTCAAGAGACTAAAGGTAGTGCGGAGGTATTGTTAAGTATTTAGAGATTTTTGCGTTCATGGGCGTTAGGAAGCTGTTTTCGGTAAACATTTTCAGGGTTTACTGAGCACGTAATCGATGCAGATGTAGGAACGATTTTGCACCAGAATACACAGTGGGGCTGATTGCGGCTGTTTCGTTTGCTACCTAAAATAAAAGTTTTTGAAATACCTCTAAATAACTTGAATACCTAGACAAAACAGACATTACTCAGTATAGTGGTTGCTTGTGTAATACCCGTCATGAGATGAATAATGAAATCAGACGGTTCCTTCTTCCTTGCGGAAGTGTGGTGCGTTATAGTGGAGGATTTATTTACACGAACGAAGAATTTTTTTTTTAATTTGGAAAAGCGGTAATTTAAAATGCTGAACGGCTACTGATGAAGGACCGGGACGACTTGAAATCCCTGCAATAAAAGGGTAAACTTATTTTTAACTATCTGAAACAATTCTCGTACCCGTACAGAGTTATAACATCATTCAAGGCCACCGCAATATGATTAACGTCACAAAGAATAGTTTGCTTTTGCATTCACTATCCGTGTGAGGTAAGGTTTGGTAAAACGCGTGAGCCATTTCGTGAAACGCTTCCAGGATCCTGCGATGGAAAACACAAAGATTCCGTGTAAAATGTAAGGAAGTTGAGCAGCCACGATTCTTTTCAGATGTTTGGTAGTCATGTAAAGTAAAGGGACTGCATTTTGACTTGGGAAATGAATCAGGAGACTAACCGCCACAAATAGTGTTTTGAGAGAACGAGACCTATTACTCATGTATTGTTGGCACATGAGAATGACAAATTGTGATTACTTATATAACGTTTTCGAATTTTCATCATGTAGAGCGCGTAGCGCATATATGTTCCCGTTTGCGAATTCTTTTCTTTTTATTCAATTGGTTTATAGAGTCATAGGAAAATATACAGAAGTATGCGCCTTGGGCAGCGCACCCGGGAGCAATCTATAAAGAATCAAAGGCTTCCTGGAAAGGCACATCAAGGTTCATGGTTGAACATTCGCAACCTGTAGTAAAACGGGTTCTAGAGAACTGCCATTACTGGTAGACAGTGCAGCTTTGCGGAATCCTTGTAAGCTGATTGTTAATCACTTATCGTCCAAGAGTCATTAGCCTAAATTATTAATAATTCTTCGAGAAAAATGCTGTTATTCAATGCACGTGATGTATTAAATTTCTTTTTTTTGTCTGTGGTGGTAGCTTTGTTTTATTAAGGCAATTTTCGGTATTGTCTTCCAAAGTAACTGGGCACTCCACATGAGGCGCTTAAGTTTGCAGATATATATCTATAAAGGTAAGTGCCACATGTACCGTGAGTGGTTAAAGCAGAAATGTGGGAGATCTCGTTTTTCTTCTGTAAAATTTGCGTAAGATTGCTACTTACATGTTGTGTATATCAAAGCTTTGAAAAATAAACCATAAAGTTTATACCACGCGCTTATTATTATTTATGTGCCCCATACACCTAGACCCACGAAATCTACTAGACAAGATATACGCGCGGAAAACCTGCAACTTTACAAATTTTCATCGACAAGGGATGTTCGTCGATCAAAGGACGCTCGAAGTCATGAGGCATTGCGTATACTAGATGGCCAGTTTCTCTAGAACAATCTGCCCACCATCCTTCAACAAATCTGGTGTTACCTGATCCTCCCCAGCTGCCTTCCCCCTTTGCATAGCTCCCAAGGCTTTCTTTACTTCTTCCGACGTTACGTGTGGGATTTCGAATTCCTCTAGACTATTCTCTCTCCATTAGCGTAGTGGGTGCCACTGGTACTGTATAATCTCTACAGAACTCCTCAGCCACTTGAACTATCTCATCCATATTAGTAATGATAATTGCCGGCTTTTGTCTCTTAGCGCATACATCTGATTCTTGCCAATGCCTAGTTTCTTCTTGGCTGCTTTTAGGCTTCCTCCGTTCCTGAGAGCATGTTGAATTCTATCCATATCATACTTCCTTATGTCAGCTGTCTTACGCTTGTTACTTCGAAGTTCTGCCAGTTCTATTCTAGCTGTAGAGTTAGAGGTTTTCATACATTGGCGTTTCTTGATCAGATCATTCGTCTCCTGCGATAGCTTAGTGGTATCCTGACTAACGGAGTAACCCCGACTTCTATTGCACACTCCTTAATGATGCCCACAAGATTGTCGTTCATTGCTTCAACACTGCGGTCTTCTTCCTGAGTTAAAGCCGAATACTGTTCTGTAGCTTGATCTGGAATTCCTCTATTTTCCCTCTTACCGCTAACTCATTGATCGGCTTCTTATGTACCAGTTTTCTTCTGCTCCCTCCTCAGGTCTAGGCAATTCGGGTTCTTATCATCCTATGGTCACTGAGGCGCACCTTGCTGAGCACGTCCACATGCTTGTGTGATGCCAGTGTTAGCGCAGAGTATGAGGTCTATTTTATATCTAGTCTCGCCGTTCGGCTCCTCCACGTCCACTTTCGGCTATCCCGCTTGCGAAGAAGGTATTCATTATCTGCATATTATTCTGTTCCGCAAAATTATTCCATTTTCGGCTGAGCGACGGGTCGCAGTCCAAACTTTGAGCTCGACAAAGATTAAAACAGGGTATCGCCATCAGCCTTCCTTCCTCTTATGACAGAATCTAATCATTTCAGCATTTTGTCTAGTCTGAAACGTAATAAATCCGCCGGACTTGACAACATTTTTCATAGCTGATCTGATAAGAAACATTACAGCTCTGAAACATGTTCTGCTATTTATTTTAAACGCATAATTGCAACTGGGTGCATGGCCAGATTCACTGAAGAGCGCTCGCGTTGTTCCTCTGTACAAAAGTGGGAAAAAGAATGATATAGCCAACTACCGCCCTATTTCTGTTCTTTCCTGCATATCCCAGATTTTAGAAAAACACGTACTTTCTGTGATGAATGCATTTGTTGCTAAACATGACCTAATGAGTGTGAATCAGTACGGATTTGCTAGTGGGTCTGGAACACAGGTGCTATTAGAAAATGTCTCTGATTTACTGCACCAAAGCCTGGAAAACAATGAGGTGGCATTTGGGCTTTTTTTGGACGTAAAGAAAGCTTTCAACACAGTAAATCATCAAATTTTAATCTCGAAAACATGTATTCATATGGATTCTCAATCGCTCACAAGTAGTCATGTTTGGGCTATCTGCAGTGACGCGGTAGGTCTGGTGTGCGGTGTCCCGCATAGGTCTATCTTATTCTCCTTTGTTGTTCAACTTATATGTGAATGATATATGTGACCACGTGAAAGCATCCACCGTATTCCTTTATGCCGATGACACTTTACTAGTGTCTAGCAACCCTGAGTTTTCATGCGCCCTGGGCTAACCTTCAAGAGGACGCTATTAAAGTTAGTGATTGGTTTGCCTCAAACTTAATACAAATATATAGCACCAAATCCAGACTTGTCTGTTTTCGTAACCCGCACAAGATGTACAAGCGTCGCTTCCATATATTTACACCCTTCATATTGCTCTTTGTGCTCTTGTGAACCTATAGCTAGCGTCCTGTCGGTTAAGTATCTGGGTGTGCACATAGACAGTGATCTGACGTGGAATACTCATTTGACCCACATTTGTAAGAACTTGGAAGTGTTGCATGTTTGCTGTTTAATTTAAAACCATGATGCCTTTTTCTATCAGAAAACTAATCGCCCAAGCTCTGGGGTATAGTGTTTTAAGACACGGTATTTGTTGTTTTTTTAACTGCTCTTTCACATGGAAATGTCGAGTTAATAGGATTTTGAAAAACATCGCTACAAGCGGCCTCTACATGCCACAGGAGAATTTGCCCAGCAGTGTCTTTAGAACAGCCGGTTTGCCTTCTTTTGAGAATCTTTTTAAACAAATCGTAGTACTTAAATATTTTTGGAGCAGTGCATACAGGCACATAAATACGAAACCGGTACCATTGAGACATGTTCCTCGTTATCTTAAACCGAGAGCGCGCACTCACTACGGTAAACCAACAAGACGCTATTATGTTCCTGCTATCTTCAATGAACTACCGGACGATGTATTTTCTTTGTCCACCCGCAAAACACTGAGAGTTGCTGTTCAAGCGTTAGAGAACCTTTAATATGTACTAATGTTATCAGTGCATCTCTGATAATGTGTGTTGGTTGTGCCAAATGCACAACCAGCTTCTGATGGAGTTCTGGTGTGGCGCGTAGATTGCCGCGGCTGCCGGTTGTCGCCGCACAAGCCCTCTTGTGGCTTCGGCGCTTCCGTTTTGTATACTGTTTTAACTATACTGAATAAAGATTATTATTATTATTTTTATTAAACGCTTCTAATAACTTTCCCCTGCTATTCCTAGTGCTTATGCCATAGGAGTAGCAGAGGTGAGTTATATGATCACAACAATCCAACCCCGGCCCTCAATCCCCAGAAGCTGCGAAGCAACTGACCACGGCGGCGGTCAGATCTGCGACGGAGCAGAGGGTGCTAGGAATCGCTGGCTCCGGACAGGCCGCCATCGGAATATGAACCTGGCAACGTTTAACGCTAGAAAGTTATCTAGTGAGGCGAGTCTAGCAGTGCTATTGGAGGAATTAGAGGGCAGTAAATGGGATATAATAGGTCTCAGTGAAGTTAGGAGGCCAAAAGAAGCATATACAGTGCTGGAAAGCGGGCACGTCATGTGCTACTGGGGCTTAGCGGAGAGACGAGAACTAGGAGTCGGATTCCTGATTAATAAGAATATAGCTGGTAACATACAGGAATTCTATAGCATTAACGAGAGGGTGGCAGGTCTTGTTGTGAAACTTAATAAGAGGTACGAAATGAAGGTTGTACACGTCTACACCCCTACATCCGGCCATGATGAACAGAAAGTCGAAAGCTTCTATGAAGACGTGGAATCGGCCATGGGTAAAGTCAAAACAAAATACACTATACTGATGGGCGACTTCAATGTCAAGGCTGGAGACAAGGCAGTGGGGGAATATGGCGTAGGCACTAGGAACCACATGTGTTCTTGCGCAAGTAAATAGTGGTGCGATTTAGTGAAGCGAGGTAAGTGCTGCGGAGGTCTCCGTCGAGCAGACAATGATACGAGAGGTGTGACTAGTTTATGTGAAAAGTATTCGCTCCGAATGCCGACAAAAGTTTACTGTGAGAATTAGTGGAGCTGGCGCGCTATTTGGCGGAGATATCCCTAATGTAAAAAAACATAATAAATTATACGGTTCACGCCAAAACCTATTGTGCCTGACAGTAAGGCCGTAGTGGAGTACTCCAGAATAATCTTAACCACTCGGGGTTCTTTAACGTGCACCGTATGATGGCGGCCACGGCCAGAATTTGATCCCGCTACCACGTGCTTAGCAGCGCAGCGCCATAGCCTCTAATCCACCATGGCGGAGATTGGACATGCCAAGGGTAATGCACGAACTGTGCCTCTATAACGTAAAACTATCCCAATCGATTCTTCTGGCGTGAAATTTACGTAACCATCGACGCAGGCATCGGGTCGTAACCCGAAGTGTTGTTTCAAGAGCTCAATGAAAATGCTCTCTTCTTTCGTAGCAGGTCACTTTGCTTTCAGAGCGAACAGCACGGCCGACATTGAGCGGTTGTTATCTAACTGGGTGCTAAGAGGCGATTGGCGCTGAAGTGGAGACGGTTTCGGTGGGGCTGAGCCGGCGCAGTGAAAGTAGATAAAAGGATTAGGAGGGCGTGCCGGCGTCTGCGATTGGTCCGCTACCACTTGCTTCGCTTGCGGTGGACGGTCGAAAATCGCGGCGGAGTGCAACGGAAGGTTAAGAGTGCCGCTAAAGTGGATCCTCAGCAAAGAAGAGCTGGCAGAGTAATGTCGTTTACTATGTTTTAGTGTCAGTGTAGTAGAAGTTAGTGTAATAGAAGTTACAAGTTCGACGGTGCATTGCGCAAGCATCGTGTGGAGCATAGAGGTATAAGCATATGTGAACCATATAACTTCAGAAATACTGACGCTTAAGCTGACTGCTTTTGTATTATAATTCTGGTACATTAAGGAAAACTATTAACAAACACAAAGAAAAAAGTGTAGAAGGACGGGCGCTACTAGCAAATGTTTATTTTCATGCCAGCCATCGAAATTTGTACGATTTGTCGCGCATGCGCGCCGTCGCATCATTACATCACAAGCAAAGAAACCGCGACACAAGGCACTCGCGTATCAAAGAGCGGCTTGCACGAATTCGTACTCAAACAAACGCAAGCTTATCGAAGATTCGCTAATACAAATAGATGTATTCTTTTAGATGAACAAGGCCTCCAAAGCCGCCCAAGTCGTGTAAGCTTTCCTGCTCCTTAGTATCCTTGTCTCCAAAAGTCGTGATTCGGGCGACCAGATGTATGTGCTCGTTCACCTTCTTTTTAGCTTTTTGAGCATCCTCCCTATGAGGATCATTAGTACACCTTGCAGTCTGGCCGATGTACATCTAGCCGAATGACATTACGGTGGAAAAAAAATAACAATTAAATTATGCGGTTTTACGTGCCAAAACCACTTTCTGATTATGAGGCACACCGTAGTGGAGGACTCCGGAAATTTCGACCACCTGGGATTCTTTAACGTGCACCTAAATTTAAGCCCACGGGTGTTCTCGCCCCCATCGAAATGCGGCCGCCATGGCCGGGATTCGATCCCGCAACCTAGTGCTCAGCAGCCCCACACCATAGCCACTGAGAAACCACGGCGGGTAACATGGCGGCGGAGTAAATGACTCCAGTGGAACATCTTAAAAAGGGACACTCATGCCATGTTTGGCATCCGCGTTTTTCTTGGGCGCAGATCCGAGAACACAGTTTTTTCAGCTTATCAGGGGTTGAGAAAATCAGAGGTATATCATTTCCCTCCGGTTTTCTGTCCTCGGATAGGAGGTACGAGGAAAGTATTAAAGAATGTGGGCCGGTGCCGAAGGCGGACATGCAGTCCAACAAAGCGTCTCAAAGATTCAGCTGCCACGAGAAAATAATGGAGCAAATTGACACGCTACCACTCGTTATTGAAGAAAAAATGAGTGGTAAGCCTGTGGGCGAATATAAACAAGCTCATGCACACGTGCTATAGCTGGTGCTATGTGACGTAGTTGGCGTTACTTTGTACGATAGAAGTGTGTGTGTGATCCTTGCCGAATTGTTAGAGCATTAAGTTGTGTGGTTGGCGTCGGAGGTTCAATTCTACCGACGGGGAGGGGACTCTTGGCATTTCTTTTTTCATGAAACCAGGTGAACTAGAAAACTACATATGGCAATGTGTCGTGGATCACCCTTTGTTATATTAAATGGAATTCACTCAGACTCACTCACAGTAAATTTATTTCGCTTAGTACCTAGCTAGGACTCGAGCTCATGAATACTCAGCTGCACACAACCATACTGAGGCTCACATCCCTATGATCCACTCGATCTCCCTTAGCCGACTGGTGGGTTGGTGTGAGCCTGAATATGTGACATTGAGTCGACTCATGAGTGAGTTTGCCGACCTATGCTGTTGAGATCATGTAGGTCCTGTACGCTGCAGCGGCCTTTTTATCGTGATATCGCTCACGTCACCCACAGCCTTTCCGGCTTTACAGGGCAGCTCTCTAGTCCCATAGCGTGTACTTGCTACGTGCAAAAACGACACCCACAGCCTTTTTGGCCTTACAGGGAAGCTCTCTAGTCCCATAGTGTGTACTTGTTACGTGCAAAAACGTTACCCACAGCCTTTTCGGCTTTACAGGGCCGCTCTCTAGTGCCATAGTGTGTACTTGCTACGTACAAAATAAACAGCAGTTGACAGTGGAGCGTGTGCCGTCAACACTTGCCTTCACTCGTAAGTTTATTTTTCCGCTAGCTAAATGGTTTGCTTTAGGGGGCATCAGTTAACCGAATGAGGGCAATATTAAAAAAAAGTTGGCTGCACGAGGCTTCATCAATGCAGCCAGCCTGCTCGTCACGTACGCTCATGGTGTTTTCAAGCTCACATTCCCTTTTCTAAAAGTCCGGGAAAACGAAGTTGAGGCACTTCTTTTGCTGAGCCGTGCACAAAATCCTCGCACTCCATGTTTAGGGGTTTCATTACATCGCATTTAGAGAACATTGTGCCGAGGCAGCCAAAGACGAAAGAATAAAATAACCAAATACTTGCGCTGAAAAAGAAAGTCGGCAGATTACAGGCCACCAACGTGTCGATGGGAGAAATTCGAGTGCTGCGGGGTAATATTGGCGCAAGATATCCACGTAGCAGGGCAAAAGTAAAGACTTCCCTGTGGCTATTTCAGCAGTTTGATCCCGCTTTTTCCAACTTGCCTCGCTTTACAAAAAGTCGACGAGGCCGGCTATCGTGGTTATTGCGGCAGTAAACCAGTTGGCTAAACGGTGACCGGTCCTTTTATTTGCGTTGGGAGCCCTGTTCACTCTAGAAGCAAAGACTAGTTTTTGTTCTCTTTCTCGTCCTTTCATGTTTGTTCACTCTTCCTTTTCGTTATTTTCTCTGTTTTCACAGAAGTGTGAGTGGAAGTTGTTGGGAGTTATCTTGGCTTCCAGATGGTATAGGTGCAAACGATCTTGAAATAAGGATGAGCTCAACTTTAAGACACTCAAATGTGTTTTACTCACATATGACTACTTTACACTGTTCTATCTTATTTCATGCAACAATGATGACTACGTAGGTCTATATAGGCCTTTTCTGAGTGTTAGGCAAGTTGTTTTGGGTAACGAGTTTCGCGGCAAGCTGTTAAACATCGAAAACTTCATCAATATGGCTGATTTATTAGACACTGCGATTACATGAGCGGTGCCGTTTGTGGAGCACGATGGTTTCGTGTTTACTGATGCTGCCGCACAGTCACAGCATCGGACCTTGTGCCCTTCGCTCAGTATTCTATGCTCGATGATTGTCGAGCAAGCAAGAACATCTGTGGCAGTATCGCGTGTTAATGAAACTAGGAGCCAACAAAGTAGTAAGACGTAAAACCTATTTTGGTAAAACATAGCAAATGCACGGCTTCTCACTGATCCACTTTCAGTTGTGTCGTCTGTCTTTAATTAGAGGTCCAACTTCAGAAAGTTGAAAATGGTTTCTTAAATTGTCCCCTGCATTACACGGCATTGATTATGGACCTTTTGCCCTACATTTTCAACAGGAAGTCATGAGGCGTTTTTAGTAGGTGACATCAGTAGTTGAAATACATAATAATAATAATAATAATAATAATAATAATAATAATAATATTAATATTCGGGGTTTTACGTGCCAAAACCACTTTCTGATTATGAGGCGCGCCGTAGTGGAGGACTCCGGAAATTTTGACCATCTGGGGTTCTTTAACGTGCACCTAAATCTAAGCACACGGGTGTTTTCGCATTTCGCCCCCATCGAAATGCGGCCGTCGTGGCCGGGATTCGATCCCGCGACCTCGTGCTCAGCAGCCCAACACCATAGCCACTGAGCAACCACAGCGGGTGTTGAAATACAACGGTGGCTAACATACACGTGTAATAATATAGGCTACGTACCAAAAATCTAGGCTAGTGTAGAAGACAACGAAAGAAAAAGAAAAGAAAGAGAAAAAAGCGCCTCACAGTTCTCATACATGGATCACTGCTGAAGTATGCGTGGGCGGTATTGCACTACTTTCACTTAAAGTCGTGTCGACTTGACACGATAACGTGGTATCCAGAATGTAAACAGAAAGAACACAGAGGTTTCATTCAACATGAATGCAATCTTGCCGAACCAGTTTTATTTGCAAGATTGATTTAAAGATTCATAGCGTTTAACGCCCGAAAACGACACATGGACTACGGGAGAAGCCGTGCTGGAGGCAACGAAATTAATTTTCACAACACGAACTTCGTTACCCTACGCATTTACCCAACTACAGGGGATCCGTATAAGTGCGGCCTCCACGGCGGATAACTGAACGCGCGACTTCGTGCTCGTGAGCAGAACGCAATAGTCGGAGAACTAATAGTAGCCACTGCCGCAGTACTAATAAATGCAACCATATCTGAGGAGAAGATAGAAAAAACGAAACAGCAGGCTAGTGATTCTTCCCTCCTCATTAAAAACCAAAGCAGGCTGACGCTGCGTACACTGCTGTTTTAGGACGCTGCGATCTTCCAAAGCACGACCTCTATCAGATTCACGCAACATCGACTTCCTCCGCAGCAGTCCAGCCCCGCTTTAGCCTCCGAAACCCATGTACGCATGCCAATGGTCTCAGAGTCTGTGTGAAACCCCGCACAAATGAGCACGACCGGAGCTGCCTGATGGCGCAGTGTCTTATATACGCCCGGCTCCGATCTATAGTCTTTGACGTGAGAGCATCACTTCGATATCCCCGCGGTGGCGTTGGAAATATTTTGCTTTCTTTCATTTGATAGTGAAGATGAATCTGATGATGAGGTATCCTCTCCGCCTTATTAAAGTGAATGCTAGAGTCAGAAAGACCAGACTCCACCTCCTAACTACAGTAGAAGTAGTAAAAGATCACAGAATGAAAGAGACAAAGAAATGTTTTTCCTTAGCAGCCGCTAATATCTTTTTTTAAATGTTTGCTTGCGCATACTGCCTAAATGTTGGGGTGAGAAATAATAAATTACTCGCTTTACACAAAATTTTCGCTAAAGCATACGATTAAACAGTATCAAAGCGCTTACACAACCTCAGGTCACCGCAGCAGTCCTTGTAGGCGGCATTACTTCTCAGCAAAGTAATTTCATACGCGCGCAATTTTCATTGAGCATCCCGTGCGGCAGTTTTTTTTTTCGATTGCTTTTACGACGCACACGTTCCAGTTACTACCAAATCGCCTCTATAAATAAAGTGGGCTTGTCCGTACTGATACGGTTTCACCGCAGTACCACACGAATTGCAGCACCGCTTGCTTTACAGGCCAAAATGAATCACATTTGTGAAGCTTAAAGCAGGTTATAGGTTTGTGAAAGTGAGAAACAATTCCTTGTGGTTCGGCGGACCGAATACATTTGCATGAGTGGCACGTTCTCTTGGTGGCCGTGCGCTCAGTGCTGCATAATTCGTGCACATCTTAGTTCAAAAATTCAACGTATTCAAATATCGTAGTTGTCAATTACTGTTTGATTCATATGTGAAAATGATCTATGTGGGAATATCTTCAACAAAATTCAGCCATGTGGTAATAAAGCTCAAAGTGTTAGAGTCAAAGTGTTAAGGGCCCCATCTTGCAGGCAATCTGGTGGCGGTGTCGGCGGAGTTGTCTGTAAGCAAAAAATGCCGCACATAAATTTAGGTATATGCATAAGCCACGCCTTCCTTTATGACATGTGGTATATGCGGGTTATATTGCCACATCATTCAATTACTGAAGTTTCTCATACATTCTCTTACATTCTTGACAAAATTATTTCTCGGTTTCTTGAGAATGACTGCCCAGAAACAAATTTTATAGCGGAAAACACTGACAGCGCATGCGTTATATGTTAAATCTTCTCAGACCGAAATATTAAAAGTGCGAAAGTAATAACAGAAAAGTCAAAATGATGTAATTTTTTTGGTGCAGCTTTGCACCGCCCCCTGGATCGGCCCACACAAGTGGCCCCGTTTCTATAAGAAAGCTCGCCTTCGTGCGTAGCGTTCGCCACCAGTGTTCTCTGGTAAAATTTACGGTTAATAACCCGCAGTTGCCAGGAAGCCTGAGGAACGGTCAGGAATTTTTTAATGCTATCGCGTTGCACTTTTAACGGCTAAGCTTAATAGTCCTTCAAGATTTACTCGCGTGTATTCTTTTTGAATAGGCGACCAACTGAGGCAATCGAACCGATGCATAAGAACTTATAACTTTATTAGCACATTGCTGATATCTTCCGAAGTTTCTTTGAAGTAGGTCGTTTCCCTATATCAATGAAATTTTAAATGCGAAGTACGTTTTTTGAGAGATCCATTTTTATATAACGATGCCAGTACAGCTTTGCATCATCGTGTAGCTGCGCACTTCCCAGCTACAGAAGGCCACAAACGCGCTGCTGCGATATTTGAAAGCTACCGGATGGAGTCACCGTCTGTGGTCCAAGCTGAGTGACCAATTGATATCCCCAGTGGACATCCCTTCTTCATTTAATCTTTCCCTCCCCTTTTTCCATTCCCCCGTGCAGGGTAGCCAACCGGACTCAGTCCTGGTTAACCTCCCTGACTTTCATTTATCATTTGCTCTCTCTCTCTCGCCTACACATGCACCACATCACACTCGCTGAGTTGGCGCATCTGCTTTCATTTGATGATAATGCGACACAAGCTAACGAAAATCATAATAGCTCTGACAACCACAGCAAATCGCATATGCCAGCATTCTCTTTAGCTAACCCTAAATTTTATAAACATGTGACATGAAAGTAGTCATTTATTTCTTTCCTTTCCTAAGCCAGGCTTGTCCTGTTTCTGCTCCTTTTTATGGGGTTTTACGGGCCAAATCCACTTTCTGATTATGAGGCAGGCCGTAGTGGAGGACGCCGGAAATTTGGACCACCTGGGGTTCTTTAACGTGCACCTAAATCTAAGTACACGGGGGTTTTCGCATTTCGCCCCCATCAAAATGCGGCCGCCGTAGCCGGGATTCTGTTTCTGTTCTTGCCGCATCAGTTCGCTGCACCTATCATAAATGACTTTCGAATGTGTATCTGATTTGGTGAACTGCGTGTCACAATGATGACCAATTACAATTATTCGGTACATCAGATAATTACCCACTGCTCACATAATTTAACTCCCAGACGCGTAATTCGGAAGATCGTTTTTTGTGACTGGTCGTCTATTGCCGGAACACTTTTTTATCCATGAACCTGGTACATGTTGCCCGAAAACCTGGTGCTTATCCATTAAATTATAAAGCCAAAGACCGGGCAACTCGAGCATTCACATGGTGCGCGACTGGGTTGGCGCGTACAGTGCATATGAGGTAAAAAAAAGAGCGCATGCAAGTAATGGAGCGCGCGATGGGAGCCAATATGCCGCCGGCGGTAGAAAAAGGAGAAAGAAGAACCACTGCAGCGTTTTTCACCAGCGAAATTCAATTTCGTGCCATGATTCAGTTTTCAGAGGAGCCAAGGAGACCAGCCGTGGTGGTCTGTCCTTCCCGTATGCCTGGGACTTTGGACGTTTCCGCAAACAAGAGCCTAGCCACTCGCTCTTTGTGTCCCGGATCTTTTTATTTATTCTTCAGTTGTCGCTTCCTTTGGCCCACTTTTGTTGTTGTTTTTTGTGTATTCTTCTTTCGTTGTAGTTGGACGTCCTCCGCGGTGTAAAAGACGACGCTCACATTGTATTTGTGCTTAGGCAAGCTTAGCGTTCCAACCTATCTAAGCCTAAAAAGGTTTAAGTAAACAATATTGAAGGAAAGCGTATATATATACATATATATATATATATATATATATATGCAAGAAATGGCACGAAAATTGTTATCAAAGGAGCAAGTGACAGCTAATATAATATAGAAGAAAAATTCCCTGCACCAGAGATCCAGCACACAAGTAAAAGTTAGTCGCAATCGACCGCGATCACGTTTCTCGTATTAGGCAGCAAATCTCAGGAATTGGGATGGGAGATAACTAGAAACAAACTCGATGACTGAAGGGCTCGCGAATAAACAAAAAAGCGCAGGATGAAAAAAAAGGAAGATAATTTTATTGCGATATCAATTATATGGACACTCCAGGCGCACTTCTGCCGTCATCGTCGCCCTGATCCCTATGAAAACCGAGGTCGATAACACCGTCGCCGCTCTCCGTATGCTGTGTGCGCGAGAGCGAAAGCGTGAGAGGGTGAGCCAATGATGGCGGCTCAGTCTCGCGCGTGTAAGGTAGGAAAGCAGGAAGGAAGGGGCGCGCCGTATTAAGTCGTGCGCGTGGCACCGGATGGAGGGGAGTTATATTCTGGCAGATGCTGCGTATGGCGCAGCGGCGCGGACCCTATCTCAAACTCGATGTGCGAAGAGTACCTAATCTAGGTGCGCCGGGGGCTCACAGCTTCACGAGCGCTATGTTATGGCGGCTTAGTTCGCGTCCAAGCGAGAGACAGCACGAAGGTCGGTTCTCTCGCTGCTGCGGCCTCGCTTGTTCACTCCAGTGTCCCGTGATAAGTGTTTATGTCTGCTTGAACTTGTTAAAGTTTTTAGTAAAATCATCGTATACGAGTACATTTTCGATGATGTTCAATATATTATTGATTATGCTTTCTATCTTACTTGTGGTGCACGATAGTTATTTCACCTCTGATGGTACGAGCAGCACCTTTCAATAATTCGGAGAATAATGTCAGTAAAAGGTACTGCGCTTAATTAGAGTTCACTCGACTTTGTTAAAAAAATTATGAGGTTTTACGTGCCAAAACCACTTTCTGATTATGAGGCACGCCGTAATGGAGGACTCCGGCAATTTCGACTACCTGGAGTTCTTTATCGGGCACCTAAATCTAGGTACAGGAGTGTGTTCGCCTTTTGCACTCATCGAAACGCGGCCGCCGTGGCCGGGATTAAATCCCGCGACCTCGTGCTCAGCAGTCCAACACAATAGCCACTGAGCAACCACCGCGGGTCGGCTGCGTTCCAATCAGGGTTATGCGAAATTAAGAAAGTCCATAGTTGCTTGCCATATATTATTGATGTGCTTATTTATAGAATAACCGCTGGAGTAAAATGCTTTATGTGAGCAGGGAAATGCATATGTCGTGAAGGTTAACAGTTCGATTACAACCAGTCCGCCGGAACTCAGCACAACGGCCACCTTTAACGAAGTCGCCTATATTTAGTTTCATTCAGACGTTGATGGCACTCTATAGTGTAGCCAAATCTCATAATAGAACATACAAGCGAGCGATACAATTCACAGCACTAAAACTGCTCCAGACGACTGAATGACGAAATTTAAATAATTTATAATTAAACAGTGTAGTGCATCACAGCATCGTTTTCTATTATTTTTCTGGATTCTGACTTTTCTGGTATACAAGGAACTTTTAATGGGAAGAGCCTCTGATATCACCTGAAAACCCTCAAGAGACCTGTAAGAATTCACCGAATATCCTTGCTGCTGTTATCTAAGGGATAAAAATGCTTACGACGAAACTAGCATTGTACACTAGTACATTGACGGTACACTGATACTGTGACATGTTACATTTATACGTACACTGATACAAAGGTACACTGATGACACAAAGGCAGCCGAACATCACGAGTAATCAGTACCTGTGCAAGTGATTTCAGCTTTATTCGTAGGTTCTCGAGTAATTTGCTCATTCGCCTTAGCCGCTCGGGGGCGTGGCCTTTCTTGTCCACTACCAGGCATCCGCAAGTAGGCTGCCCTTTATCAAGCAGACTATTTTGACCTCCACCTTTGCATGAGAACACTGTACCGCACCGATTAGGCTGCGGGAAGGCGTAGCAGCCATGTGCACTTAAAAAAAACTCACGACTATTTCTTCAGTACACCGGTGATCTATCAACTAAAAAATGACTGCAATAAAAGAACGTAACAGCCCTTCAGAAGACGATGCACCTACTTCAAATCGAGCGCATCATTGAGATATTATCTGAAACACCTTCCAAAGCGAATGCGCATTACTTAAAGCAAAAAAAAAACAAGAAAAAAGAAACGTTTGCAAGCAGGTAATTTCAGGCGCCAGCAACCATCTTGCGGCACGTACGGTTCATGGTGCAGGGACCACAGTGGCGCTACTGCGACGCGTGCATTAATCCTACAGCGCTTTGCAGTTATCAAACGAAAAAGAAAAACAGCAACTCTAGAAGACGACCACCAAAAACAGACTAAGTAGAGCAATGGTGGTCTTACACAGTGCAAAGAGCAGATGAATATAAAAGACGCGCGAACAGTGAGCAGTTTACATATAAATCAGCCCCAGTTAGCCAAGCCGTACAGAAAATAGTCTTGCATGTCATGTGTAGCATTTGGCATGGAAACACAGCCAGAAGAATGCGGCACTCACACTCCTTGTTCTTCACTGAGCAGCTTCTTGGCTCCTTTAGGGCTGCCAGATGGACTGACGGCGTCACCTCGGCGCACTCGAGCGGTAGTGTTCACAGCCTGGCCGTTGCCTGCAACCGCCTTCTTTGGATTGCTCATGGCGGGCAACCAGTTTCGCGGCTGACAGATGGTGACGACAGTGCTGCGCCCGCCTTCCAGCAGTTTGCCCTTCAGCACATTATCGCAGCCGCAGCGACGTTCATCATCCAGCTGGTGGACCATATACAGCGTACGTTATCGTCATTGGGCATGGCAGCACAACCAGAATGTGGCACTCGAACTTCATGTTCCTTATTGCGCAGGCTAGTCGCTGTGTATTACTGCTTCTTAAGTGCTTCCGGTTTGACGAACGATGCATTATTGGGCCCTTTCATGCCCGACTGTCCTGCTTGATCTTTTTTCTGCTTTGTTTTTGGCATTGTGCGGCGAAGTCAAGCAAAATCCAGGACCCTCTGAGGATATACCTAAAATGGTAAAGAGACAAAGGCGTGTTGCATTCCAATTTAGGCAAACCAATTAAGCATATCGAAAGCGATTGATGAACTTAAACTTGCACAGGCCTTAGTAGCGACCAACATATCGGAGATTAATAACCGCCCACAAGTCGAAAAAAAGTGCGACTTTCGAAAGATTTCAGCAAGATGATGACCGCATGTGCGAAAACGTAACCACCATGAAGAAAGAAATAACCTATTTGCGCACAAGGCTTGATAACGCTCAGAATCATTCCCTACTCAAAAACCTGCTGATCTTTGGTTTTGCGGATTATCCATCAGAGCACTGGAAACAATCGGAAGAAAATGCTGTCGATCTTTTCTCTGGTAGCAACTGTCTCTGATAGCAACAACTTGCAACTATCGGCAGATAGCGGTGAACGTGCGCATGGGTTGAGGAAATACGCCGAAGGCAAGAAATAGGCCCGTTGGTCTGAAATTTGGCAAGCCCCAAAACTAAAGAATTAGTCTTCCCGAAGCGTGTCCTAATCGCAGAAAAGGGGTTCATTATAAGGCAAAATTTTCCATTCACCATGCGCATGGCACGCAAAAAAACTGAGTGGGTTCAGTCAATCACTGAACACCGCCACTAGATTAAACGACAGCAAACTTTTCGCAGGTGCGAAATGCTACAGGTTTGTCCGAAAAGTAATGTCAGTGAATATACTATGAAGCGACTATACATCGCAGCGTGCTAATACTGGTTGTGATTACGCTGATTAATACTGAAGTTAGCTTACGCACGCGCGGTCACTCTGTCGCCTGCTGCCATCTGGATAGTAAGGACACGCTTTTCCGTGAAGCTCGTTTTCATTTCCTGTGCAAGCGGTATGCAGGGCTCGTTGGAACAAAGGATTGCCATTAAGTTTTGTGTGAAACTCCGCAAGTCCACGGTGGAAACTTCCCATGATGAAGACGGCCTTTGGTGAAAATTCTTTGTGAGAACGTCAAATCTACCGGTGGCACAATGATTTTTAGAAAGTCGTGAAGAGGTCAGCGATGAAGCCCTTGCTGGACAGCCGTCAACGACCATCACCAATGAAAATGCGACGCGTGTGAGAGATATCTTGAACTCAGACCGTGGTTTAAGAGTCCATTAAATAAAGTGGCACACACAGTAAACGTTCCAAAAAGTACCCTTCACGAGATTTTGGCGAATAATTTGCAGATGAGAAAAGTGTCCACCAAGATTTTGCCCAGAGTGTTAATATACGACCGAAAATCGCACCGAGTTGAAACGTGCCAAGAACTTTGGGACTTGTGCGAAAGTGGCCGCACTTTTTGGACAATGTCATCACAGGAGACGAGTCTTCGGTGTTTGAATATGACCCCGAAATAAAAAGGCAAAGCACCGAGTGGCACACCTCAGCGTCCCCTCGCCCCAAAAGGCCAGAATGAGCAAATCAATGGTCAAGACCATGCTCATTGTGTTCTCTGACATCACGGGGCACATCCACCTTTAGTTTGTACCACATGGTACAACCATCAACGTCAAATCCTACGTGGAAGTGCTCAAGACAATCAAAGGAAGGATTCGTCATGCCCGTCTTGACAACGCGGGAGATTGGAAAATTCACCATGACAACGCGCCAGCCCGCATCGCCTTCCTCGTGACCTGTTTCCTGGTCGATTTAAAGGTGGAAACGGTTCCCAGCCACCCTATAGTCCTGACGTGGCTCCTTCAGATTTTTTTGTTTCCGCGCTTGAAAACTCTCCCGAAAAGGAATAATTTTGGGACTGTTGAAACATCAAAGCGTTGCACCAAGGCTCTAAAGGACATTCTGGAAGAGGCCAACCGTGACGCCTACGATACCTGGAAATCTCACTGGAAGCGATGTAGCGACGCAGGAGGAGCTTATTTTTAAACCATTTAATGTGTTGTATTGATCTGATCTGTAATTTTTTAATCTACTCATTGACATTGCTTTTCGTACATACCCTGCATGTTGGCGATGCAAGGAATCATAGCGTGTACAAACGTAACAGTGTAAATCTTTTTAAGCTTACAGAGAGTGCAGTGAAGCTACCTCATTTTCTCGTCCTTGAGAGAATGTCGCTCTATCGCCCAGGCTTTCTAGCTCCAGTTTATTTCTGTGAAATCTAAGTTCATCCGCTGGTCATCACTCCTTGCTCGGTCGTGATGGAAGTGGACGACTCCGCACGTCTGCCGGCGACGGCGGCGTCAGCGGCGGCCGGCTCCAGGAAGCGGATCGGTCAGCAGAGCGACAGCGACAGCGAGGACACCCATGTCTACTCTCTCAGTAGTGAGGACACTTCCGACGACGACTTCCAGCTGGTGCAGAGCCGCAGAGCGAAGAGAAGAAACACCAGGACGTCCTCATCGTCAAGCATGCAAACAGTAAGACACACGGAGCGACCGGACGCCAATACCACGATATTTGTGCCCCTGCTACCCACCGTCAACATGAAGCTACTCAACAGGCTATCTGTGTCGATGTCACTGGAAGCCCTGGTGCCAAATGAAATATCAGACATTCGAGTCAACACCCGAAAAAATCTACTGGCGGTTGATGTCCAGCATCTACCTGCTCTAACCACTCTACGCAGCGTGACGGACATCGATGGCATTCAGGTGCGCTCTTACATCCCTCTGGGATCTGACGTAGTCACCGGCGTTATCTACGACGTAGACGTCGCCATCCTTAATAACGACTTGCCGATTCTTATCAAGCCAGCCAATGATGAGGTCATTGTTCATGTTAAGCGGCTAGGCAGTTCACGCTGCGTGAAGATTGCATTCAAGGGTAAATATATACCCTCGCATGTTAAGGTAGGACACTTCAGACATGCAGTGCGGCCTTTCATTGCGAAACCTCTTCAGTGCCGCAAATGCATGAAACTGGGGCACGTGAGCAGCGCCTGCGAAAATCAGGCACCATGCAACCGTTGCGCCGAGCCACACGCTGCAGATAAATGTTGCGCGACTCTACTGAAGTGTTCAAACTGCGGAGGGTCACACGAAGCTTCCTCGAAGAAATGCCCGCATATTAAGAAGGAGATGGCTATCTTGAAAGAGATGGCGAGAGATCATTCATCTCATCGCGAAGCCGCCGATAAAATTAGGAAGCGACGTTCCCGTCGCCGGCGCTCTTCAAGGAAGGGTGTTGTCTCTGCGACGCGCATGCCACTTCCTACAACACCACCTGCTCTTCTGCCACCCAGGCCAGACTCTGTGAAAAGCACCTCGAAGAACAAGGCCACTGAGAAGACTACATCTGCAGAATCTTGGCTGGCTCTACCGAAACGACAGCATCCACCGACCGAATCAAAGCAAAATTTTGCTGGACAACCCCCGACGTCTACTGTCAGTGATTTATGCGACCAAGACAGGCAGGTGGCTGATATGCTGCACTCGCTAATTAATACAATGCGCATCATACTGAACAAGCTGCAAACCCCAGCAGCTCGAAGTGCTCTGCAAATACTGGATGCACTAAATCGTGTGCTTGCTAGCATCGTTTAAGCATCATGGCTCGACGAATAGTCCCCTTCCGCACTGAAGTTAAAAGTGCGTCGATCTTTCAGTGGAATGTTAGGGGTCTAAGGACCCGTATAGCAGACTTTCGCCAATTCATTTTTGCATATCGCTTTCCCATACTGGCCATTTGCGAACCAAATGCACCAACTCCACTCAGACTGCCCGGTTACGAATCTTTCGTCTCTTCCACATAAAGCAGAGCACGAAAGTAATCATCTACATTCGCGCAGACTTTACATATGTCGCTAATGCGGTAGAGCCTCATGACGACAACCAATATCTCTGCCTGAATATCCAAAAGAAGGATGTGTCATTCCCACTATTTGGAGCTTACATATCCCCAGGGGGTCATTTTGACGGCGAACGACTCAAGAAAATATTACTGATGAGCAATGGCCCCTGGATTATCAGAGATGACTTCAACGCGCATCACCAGCTATGGGGAAGCAATAAAATTGATTCCAAAGGCAGGAGTCTCGCCTGCTTTGCTGCCGACCATGATTTGTGCTGTGTGAATGATGGCAGCCTTACGCTTTTGCGAGGCACGACCTATAGCAGCTGCTTGGACTTAACTTTGGTGTCACGGCGCTTTGCCCCGAGCATCCACTGGTTTACGGACATTGAAACGCATGGAAGTGATCATATTCCAACATACATAAGGATTACGTTGAAACGCATGGAAGCGACCATATTCCAACATATATAAGGATTAGAGGAGTTGAGCAACGTTCCTCTACCGTCTTGCGTAGAGTTAATTGGACAAAGTTTAAGAAGGATATGGATTACGCATGTCGGGAAGGCCTTCCACACACTATCGACGATGCAATCGCAGAGGCATTGAAAACATCCATCTGCTCGCTCACAAGGCCAGCAAGGCGAACAGACTTGGATATGGAACGGGAGAGGCTGCGTGCGGCACGCTGACAGGCGGAGAGGAGGTATCGGCGTACGAAGTGCGTCTTGGATCTGAGGGCTTCACGACGCATATAGAAGAAAGTGCAGCGTCGCATGGATAAATTGGAAGACAAGCGATGGAAAACTTTCTGTCAGTCGCTTGATCCCCGAAACTCGCTCTCGCACATATGGCGAACGATTAGGGGCCTTCGCTCATCTCCGCATCAAAGGAAGCCCTTTGCTGCTCTGGCCCTCTACCAACTCCGCTTGGAACTTCAAGTGGCTGAAGAGTTCTGTGCACGAGTTGCTGGGTCCTTGGCCATCATTACTGACGCAGCATTGAATGACATCCCTGAGGCACGTGTACCAGATATGAACGTGCTCTTTTCACTCGAAGAGCTCGGTGCTGCGTTGGCGACATGCAGGCGTTCTTCGTCACCAGGACCTGATGGCATCACGTATGCTGCCCTATGCCACCTTGAACATGACGCACGTGATGAGCTGCTCAGCTACTACAATCAGTCTTGGCAGAACGGCGCTATTCCTAGACAATGGAAAACGAGCCGCTTGATCCCCATTCTGAAACCTGGAAAGTTTCCGCTTGAGCTTTCATCATATCGTCCGATTGCGCTTTCGAGCTGCGTCGGTAAAGTGATAGAGAGAATGATTCTTGCTCGCTTGGAATAGTACCTAGAGCGATTCAACATCTATCTGGACGCCATTACAGGCTTTCGTCGAGGTCGCTCGTCCATTGACAACGTCAATGACATCATAATCTGGATCCAAAATCAAAAAAGTCTCAAGCGCCTATCAGTGGCACTTTTTCTAGATATAAAAGGAGCATACGACAACGTCGCCCATGAGGCCATACTGAACTCACTTGAGGCTGTTGGAGTTGGTGACCGGATGTATCAGTGGATTCGGGACTATTTGACTCAGAGGTGCTTTTTCTTACAGACTGAAGACGGCCCAACTTCGGAACATTACACCTGCCGTGGTGTACCGCAGGGTGGGGTGTTGAGCCCCATTCTGTTCAACCTCGTCTTGGTAGGACTAGCGGAGTACCTTCCGCAGTCAGTTCACGTCTCAATATACGCCGACAACTTTTGCATCTGGGCTTCTGTGGTGACTCGCCCTCAGGTACAAGCCAGGCTTCAGCGGGCGGCAACCATGACGGCGTCTTATCTCCGAGAACAAGGCCTCAGCGTGTCTACTGAAAAGTGCGCATTGGTTGGCTTTACGCGCAAACAAATAACATCGTATCCTGTTTCAATCAATGGTCAAGCTGTATCCTATGCTAAGACACATCGCTTTCTGGGTGTAATCATTTACCGCAACCTCTCGTGGAGCCCCCACTGCGTCTATCTGAAGAAGAAATTAGTTGCCATTGCTCAGGTCTTTAAATTTCTCTGCGGGAAAAACTGGGGTACACCAGTCCGTTCTATGATGCAGCTCTACAGGGTACTGTTTCTCGGACTCCTACGTTACAGTCTACCAGTGTTGTCAAATGCATGCAAGACGAACTTTCGCGCTTTGGCGAGCATACAAGGTCAAGCCCTACGCACGTGCTTAGGGCTGCCTCGGTGCACGTCAACAGCCGCAACAATTGTCATCGCTGGGGACCATATGATCCAGACACACGTAGCTGTCGACTCTGAGCGCACATTCGCGATCTGTCAAGGATCCCCGACCATCATTTGGCCTCCCTACCAGCCGAGAGACCTCAAGCGACCTTTTCAAGAGTGATTAACGCTCATAAAGAGTGCATACCGTCTTATTTTACACCGGCGACGAAGCCTTCATCTCCCCTGTGGTGCCTACGACAGCCTCAAGCGAATTTTGCTATTCCTGGAATTACAAAAAAGTCCGATCATCCATCGCCGGCTCTGAAGCAACTTACGCTCCTATTACTGCACCAGACGTATCAGGACCACATACATATATATATATACCGATGGTTCAACCTCCCATACCAGCTCAACTGCCGCATTTGTCGTTCCAGCCAAAAAGGTTACAGTTAAATTCAAATTGTCGCATACGACTACCTCTACATCGGCAGAGCTTGCAGCTCTCCATGCCGCAATGATGTACGTCACCGAAGAGCCAACAGAGAAATGGGTCGTATTTTGTGACTCTAAGGCAGTCCTTCACAGCATCAAGTCTGCATTACGTCACAGAACTTACGAGCAGACGACATCTGACATCAGGGAAGCGCACCACCATGCTTTGGAAAGAGGGCACACCATCATATTTCAATGGATTCCTGCTCACTGTGGCATCGTCGGCAACAACCTGGCTGACAAGGCTGCCCGGTCTGCCCACGAAGATACCCAGACGCGTTCAATACTTTTGGCGAGGTCGGACGCTGCCAGGGAACTTCGCCTACATGCACGCAAAAAGTCGCAAGATCTCTGGAGTTCAAGTGCCTACAATTGCCGATTATATAAACTGGACCCCACGCTATGGCTACAACTGCCATCTAGCCTTTCCCGCGGTTAAGCAACCTCACTGTAACGCTTGTGGCTAGGAGTAGCGTTGACGAACTCATACTCTTATCGTTTGGGAATGGCCGAGAGCCCGATGTGCGATTCCTGTGGGTGCGAGGAGACCATCGAACACTTATTGTGTACCTGCCCCCGCTACGATGTACAACCCCTGTCTCTTTGGGAAACTTTACACCGAGTGGACTTAAGACCGTTCAACAAGTCAAAGATACTCGGACTGTGGCCACACCCATCACTGGCACGAAAAGCGAATCGTGCATTAGTGCAATACTTGAAGTGCACCGGCTTACGAGACCGTTTATAGTGTCCCTGTGCGTAGTGTCCCGCCCACACGCACTCAGTGCTCCCTTTCTACCCTTTTCCTCTTTCTATTCCCCCTTGCCCCACCCCCAGTGTAGGGTTACAAACCGGACGCTCTTCTTGTTGACCTCCCTGCCTTTCCTATCCTTGCTTTTTTTCTCTCTTCTATCGTCCAGGTCGACGAGTACTTTTTGGTTGTATTCCTGGAAAAAAAAATTAGGATATCGTGGGGGGCGGCGATAGCTTGCTCTCTGCATCTGTGCTCTACACTAACATCCATAGCCTTTACATGAAAAAAGACAGCCTCAACACTCTAATAAATGATTCGTGAGCCGATATTGCAATACCTGGCTCTCGTGTAACATTAAAGATAATTGTATCAACGTAACAAAAGGTTTGTTGTGTGCCGATATGGCTGAGGTAATAGAATGGGCGGTGGAGCTCTAACTGCAGTGAATGAGAATTTCAGATGCTTTTCGACTGCAACAATTATTAATATGGAAATAATTTTGTGTTGCTTAACGATAAATTTCAACAAGCTAATTCCTGGCGCTTGTTATCGTTCACCAAGTTGCGCTAGCTGTTTTTCTGAGGCACTAGATAATTTCTTGAATGAAATCGCTGGGCGATTTCCCAAATCGCCCAGTTTTATTGTCGGTGATTTTAAGTTTGCGCACGTACAGTGGTCAGAACCATGCCTATTTTTTGACTCGTCGTCTGCAGAAGCTACCAGTTTCCTTAAGGTTTATTTAGATTTCTATCTGTGTCAAATTGTTTCTCAGCTGACACGTGGGACGCCCACCACACCACCACTATTTACCCGCCATGGTTGCTCAGTGGCTATGTTGTTGCGCTGCTAAGCACGAGGTCGAGGGATCGAATGCCGGCCACGGTGGCCGTATATAGATGGGGGCGAAATGCAAAAACACCTGTTTAGTTAGGTTTAGGCGCACGTTAAAGACCCCAGGAAGTCCAAATTTTCGGAGTCCTCTACAACAGCGTTCCTCATAATCAGTAAATACTTTTGGCACGTGAAACCTCATAATTTAATTTAATTTTAACCACCACTATTTGATTTGGTAATAACATTAGCTCCAGATATTTTCATCTGCAACACACGCATCCCGCTTGAGGGATCTTAGTGTACTTCATTATATAATTTCCCTCCCCTAATATTGTACATCTAACATTGGGAAACAGTTAAGGGAGTACAACAAAGCAAATTTTGGAACGATCAAAGTCAGTCTTTGCTCCTATCTCAAGGAATTCGTTTTAAATTATTCAGATTAACCTGTTCGAGCACTCTAGCAGTTGTTCAAAAGGAAAGTTATTGAACTAATTAATCTCTACGTCCCTTAAAGAAGCGTATACAGTGATTATAACGCACCCTGGTATTCTAGATAACTAAAGAGATTATCCAACAAAAATATCAAGGCTGTTACGCACTGCGAAGAACTCACGAAGCGCTGGTCTGCCTCCAAATTATCTGCTACATTGTAACCTAGCGCTTTTAACAATACTCAATTTAATTTGTTTCACACTACACTTTCATCGTTGTTAAGAACTAATAAAAATAAGTTCTAGAGCTCAGTAAAGGAAAAAGAAATGAAGCATCCATATGCGTCGTTGATGATTATGGTGATCCAATGTCGTAGTATCTCCGGGCCTGATTAGTTAACGAAACGGTTGCTCACTATTTCTCTGACTAAAATTATTCATTATCCGTACACACACGATTTTGCTATTTTCCAATGGATAACATTACTTTTGACACTGCCGGTAATAAATTGAAACGGTCGTCCTCGTGGGGTAAAGACAAAATTACCTATAAATTCCTTACAATGCCTAATAATGTAATTCTATCATATGAGGCGGCATTTTTACTAATTCAATTCACGATATATACCTGCCTAAAGACTGCAGAGCAATAAAGGCAATTCTTCTTCATAAGTCTGGCGAGAAGCATATCCCCAGTACCTGTCGCCCTATTTCTCTGGCGTCCGTTCCTTGTAAACTAATGGGCCATATTATTTACACCCACCTTGTTAATTTCTTGAACTCAAATAACTTCGTCCACAGCTTCGAGCATGTCTTTTGTAAGTTCTTTATACGCGAACCGTAACTTCTTATATTTACTAATTATTTATATGTTACCTTTGACACGGGTGTGGCGTTTGACTGCATCTTCCTAGACTTGGCGAAAATATTCGATAAGGTTAACCATCAGTTGGTTGTATTGAAACTACGCCGCTTACGTATTGACCTGCTGTTTCTTCTGTGGATAGAAGAATTTCTTCGTAACCGTACACAGCTTGTCTCTCCTAATGATACCGATTCTCCTCAGGTACCTGTGCGTTCAGGAATGCCCCATGGTTCTGTTATAGGCCCACTACATTTATAAATTTATATAAATCATTCACCTATTCATCTAAATTCATCTATTTGTCTTATTCCTGGGGAATGTCTTATCTACCGGAATGTTACTAATGATGCCGACATCTAATCCCTTCATACGTACTTTAATTATATTGGGCATCAGTGTGAGCTCTGTACAATGGAACTTAACATTTATAAATGTAAAATAATGAGAGTTTCCACTAATTACGCACCTTTCCCTAACTACTCGCATTCTTTGTACGCAACCCCACATGAATGTGTTCGCTCTTATAAATATCTTAATGTAGACGTTACTCTTTGTCATTGGCTTATCACATTAATCGAACAACATCCAAATATAATTGTACGCTAGCTTACCAAAAACTTAACTCGTCTCTTGCACAATCATCATGAAAGAAACTGTTATATATCACTTACCTTCGCCCTGTCCTGCAATGCGCCTCATTCGTATGGAACAATGCATGAGGACAACCATCATCCGCATGAGGACAATATGATGAGGACACGTGTACGATGACGATGGCGTGACGATGAGTGTATGACAAAGATGGCGTGAAGACGACGGCGTGACGAGAGTCAGATGACGAAGCTCAAATGAACGCAATGAAACGACCATGTTGGCTTCCCGCCAGTGGAATAGCACCGAATGCATGACGACGTCTGTGTGAGGTGGTGTGATGTCGACTCTATGACGATGACCTCATGATTACGCTGGGGTGACGACGGCTGTATGACGACAATTGAGTTATGACGACTATAAGACTACTATGACACGAGACGGCATGCCGATGTCGATGGAATGGCGAACCGGATGACAAAGTTGGAATAAGCATGACAGCGCACGAGGATGAATTGGCGACATTATAATCACGGCTGAATGACGACATCACTGCGATGGAATGACGAAGAAGTGACGTCTGTGGAGCGACGACGGGTGAAATGGATGTGTTTCGCCGGGCGTGATTTGCGAAGGGCAACACCATCTTCAATTGGCCAACATCACCTGGTAACACCTTCTGGCAGCTTCACCAACAAAGCTCCTTCCGGCGCCTATCTAGTCTCTCTCGCGTTTCTCGCTCATCTGTCTCGCTGCGGCTGCTCCAGAAGCATGAAACGATGCAACGAACTAACAAACGATAACGATTCAAAAAGTTGCTGCGGGACCTCTTCATAGCACAGGTTGTAAGCTCTCGGCGATGTTCATTGCAAATAGGAGGCGATAATATTAAGACATTTTTTGTCATGACTATTTCTAAAAATGATTTTCATGTTCGACAGTGATCATAATTTGCTTTACTTGAATACATCATAGTCGAGTTTGGCTGTACCAGTAATCGCTGATGGCGGCGGCTGGAGCAACGACCGCATTGGCTGCAATATCAGAGTGGAGCAGGGATGCAGCAGTGACCGCAGCACAGCTGAGGATCAGTTACGCGTAGCCTATTCTATACTTGTGCAGCGCCATAATACTGCATTGTTTACCACATCATGTATTGCAGCTCGATGCTTCCACAAATCTGTTTGATAAACTGCGCTGATCCTTCGCCTGTGCCTTTCCGAATTGTCAATGTGCGCAGCAGTTTTCTGTACCTCGCTCCCCGCCTCCACAAGAAATGCTAGTGAAAAAGAAAGTCCGCGTTACGTTTTCTTTGATTTCCCTTGCTTGCTTTCTTTTTGTGGGATGAGATTTATTCGGGCATCATCTCGAGTACAGGGCTCGGATTCATGTTGGTGATTCGCGTACGGGAGACCATCGTTATAGGGGCTCACAATCAACGATAGTGGCCGAGGAGACAGTAGCGCAAGCCTGTTGATAATTAAGAATCAGTTGTGAATGAAAGGCCCTTACACACGACTCCTGGTTGCAGGTTGCAAGTCAATGCACTATTGCAGTAACACCAGCATGACAGCGGGTGGTTCCGTACAGGAATATTATGCGGCAGCAACAAAGATAGTAAAAGTAATACCAGCAGTTTACTCGTATTCTGTTGAAAGTCCCAGCTATTCAGCGGTTATTCATATATTGGCTCGTTATTTCGTTATTTATTTATTAGTGCTATTTACACTTAAAATGTATTTGGAAGTGTACCGAAACCCTAATGATAATTTCCACGCCTTATCTGCTTGCTGATTCAAGCAGACGGTGTTAATCAATCTTGAAGGTAGTTAATGAAATCTTATTTGGGAAGTTCCCAATAGAATAATAGTAGCAGCCCGCAGCTATACGTCGATCGCCATAGCAGCAAAGAGCACCTGCATAGCTCCATGCTGCTCGTTGATTTTTTACTCCCTTTTCAAAAGTATTTTACATGCGAGGATATAAGGCACGTAAGCGCCTGACTTTTCGTAAAGCCTGATAAGCTCACCCAAGAGCAGTCGCCAGCTGCTACTATTTCCAGAGTTGGCTGCTTCAAGAGCGGCCGTCAACCTATGCACATAGTATTTTACGGCTAGCATGTCGAGTATTTGTAGATCCTGCGTTTTGTAGCGACCTCCTGTACCGACATTCTTGAGCCGCGGCTCTAAAGTGTACGTCGGTGGCTTCACAAGTTGAAAATAACCCAACATTGCGGATCCAGCGGAAAGCCAATATACGAGTGGGTTCCTTCCGCGTAGGCGAGGCAGGCTTGGAGTTTGTTACCAGATTAGGACCCACATAAAGATTGTCGGAAGACGCTTAAAGCACCCGCCGCAGAGATCAAGCGGTATATAGAAAGCAGTGGCTGCCTTGGTAACCGTTGCGCACTATCGGAGAGAGCGGTTCCTCAAAGGCGCGACCATGGGGAGTTCTTGTAGGGTAAGAAAATAGCTGCTATATAAACAAACAGAAGAGATTGCCAAAAGGGCACTATGCTCGGCATGAAAGAGTCTGCCGCCACTACTTCTCGGAGCATTCGCCGTACTTACGCGTAATACAGCCGGCTAACGAGAGCGCCTCGTTACCTGGTAATCCGCTTATTCACCTCTGTACATCTTCCCAAGAGTCAACTCCATCTGGCTTGTTGAGTCCAGCTGGTGTCTTGAATTGCCTTAACGCGGAGCACGGAACGGAGTGGCCTCTGTTGTGAAGCTTAGGTCACGAGATAGGAACAAGAGCGATGGCTCTTTGACGAGACTTAAGCAGTGGCGAGTCCGGTCGTTGGAAGTCACTGGCAGACCTCTTTCCTTAACTTGATCTACGACTGCCGCCGATGCCCCGAGCTAGGCCAGTCAGGCATCGTTCTTCCGGAGTACGAATCCACCTTGCGCTGTACTTATATCGCATGCTGCGGCTTTCTTTGCCAACGTGCGCGAATTTATTTCTTCTTTTCACTTTCACCATGCTACCACCACTCCCACAGTTTCGCCTGCGCGTGACACGCTTGTGTGGTGGTAGATTGATGATGTGGCTGGGGCTGTAGCCTTCGCTAAAAGATAGGACCATCGTTGTCGTACGCAGGCGTTTAATTTATCACTTTCTCGAGTTATTGACTACTCGATGACCGCTGGCTGACCTAGAACGCACGCTGACACCTTATAAATAGAAGCCGCTTGTAAGCCGCACTAATCGATTCTACGAGTGCTTTCCATGGTGTTAATGAAAGCACGGCTGAGTTTTTTTTCTTCACCCTGTGTGCTTCAAATAAGCCATAGGTTTAGCGGTTCTGTCTTCAATTCATTTCTTAAACCTGCCTTTCTGCCCGCAAGCTGTCACGGCCACGTCAAAATATTCGCCAATGTTACTTCGTCCTTGGTTTAGGACGTCTATTTTCTTCTGTTTGCGACGCCTAGTGCACAGACGTAGCCACCGACTAATATTTATTCTATTAGAAAATTGGCGGCATTCGATTCGGATTTGCACTTCATTTCTTGGTGGCCACATTTAGAAGCAACTCTTTCTTTTAGGCACGCTGTTTGTACGCATTTGAAGGATCAGAATCAGCTTTTATTCTCTGGAGATTTGGGAGGGAACCTAGACAAAGAGCTAGAGCCAGTAGCTTGACTGGGTCTGCGGTCTCTGGCTATATGTTACATCATATATGGGAGGTCGGAAATAAAAAAAAAACGTAACACCAAAGTGAAAGGGGCGAACAGGTGAAATTGGGGTGCTGCTATAAAGACAGCCATAGTTGGTACAACGCATTTGACACAGCGCCAGCAGGTTGGCGTCGTTCTGGCAGTCAAACATGTACTCTCCGCTTTTACAGTACGATCAGGATGAAGTGAGGCTGCAGAATCAGCACTGCAGGGGAAATCCTAATCACGTGACTGTTTAACTCTGCCTGTAAGTCCGTCGCGATTCATTGAAAAATAACGGAATATCGGACGCTAATCGATATATAAGCGGAATACGCACAACTCAAACAATTAAAGTACCCAATGCACTTGCAATCGATGCGCTTACTTGAGCCATATAAATTTACGGAGAAGGTACGACAATATTTTCATGGGCTCAATACTTATAGATCGCGCAGCATAGGATATTGTGAAGCTACAAAAAGGAAAGTAAAGTGAATCCTTATAATAGATTTTACTGACATGGTACGACAAATCAAGGTTCTTGAATGCTGCCTGGTATGCGTTACGCAATTATTTTTTTTTTCGTCGTAAGATCTCCACAATCCTCTTATCAAAAACATGCAACTGTTACCTCGACATAGAGAAACGCACAGCGTCTGCCGAAAGCATAAATACATTGCAGCCAGTGATAGCTTTCGTACACGGGAAAATCAAACGCGCACGACATTGCGAAGCACAGCGATACTGAGGAATCGATGTCGATGGCGAATAGAGCCTCTAATAGCGAGGTTACTAGAACTACGAAATTAAGACGCTAAAGGAGATATGTAATACCCGTAATGGCCAAATAGGCAGAGTAAGATGCCATGTGCATCTTTAGATCGTTTTCACATAATACAGAAGTTTACAGGAATACGGAGGCTCGAAACGATGAACGAGGGTCGAACAAGAAATGTCGCTGGAGATAAGTTTCTGCAAATGGACTTGTCTTAGTGAAGACAGCTTCAGGGTCACTGCCCTGACGAAGACGAGGCCCCTAGTCTAAACGGCAGGGACAGGAACATTCCTTGTTCGACCAGTCTTTATAACATTTCCACTCGGTGCTTTTCGTATCCACTGCAAATTTTGCAAAAAAATCTCCCGCCCTCATTGGCTTTGCATGTCGTCAAAGAACCTCCTTCAATCTCGAATAGCCTCCCCTGGCAGATGTGATCGATAGAAGCACACAAAGAATTGAGTTCCCTCTTTTATTCCGCCCCACCGTATTGCGCAATATCACAGCAATGATTGTCTGATCAGAGAAAATAAATACAAGTTTTCCAATAATAATTTCCATGTTGTCCTTGCTTCATGAAATTATTATTTTTGTCAGCTTACGACAGTTGCACAACTCGTTCAATTGAGCCTCAGTTATCGCCGCAGGCCATGTTTAAGGCATCTGACACATGTCACGTGTTTCCACGTTTGTTTATACGCAAATTGTCTAACGCTCTCGATTCCAATAGGACGGAATCTCCTGCTTTATCACACCAGTAACTTTTGCCATAAAAATACACTTGTATATATTTCTAGATTAGGAACATTTTCCAGCATAAAAACCATTAATGTTCATTGCGGTGAAGAGGACAAAGTCCTTAATTACGGGCACGTTTATTTGCCGTCACACTTATCAAAACGCGAAAAACACATAAGTGCGGCGCACTGTTGTAGTGCCCAAAAACTCACATGGCGTTCATCATGAGTGCGCATTTGTATTGTATTCGAAAACAAGCCAAAAATATGAGGCTTTTCTTTTTTGTCGGAACTGCAGCGAATGCTGAAGGCTGCATAATAACCTGCCCTACGCACATAAAAGAAAAAGACATCGCTCATTAGCCGTGGTCAGACACAAGCTATCATAAATGGTTTACCGGCAACAATGCAACCTTGCTTACGAATATATAGCGACCATTTCCGCAAGGCTGGTTCTTGTGGGTAACTCTGAATGGCACCACCATTTTTATGGTGGTGCCGCTAGAGCAGGGCTGAGCATATTCACAGCAGTGCGCTCGTTACAAAAATAGTTACGAAAAAAAAAAACACGCGCATACAGAAAAGATAAACGCGTCGGCGGTCCTCCGGAAACATAAGAACTTCCCAGACTAGTCTCCAGGAAATCCCGGGCATGGGAGGCAACGACAGATACCGTTCTTCGCCGTGCGAAATGTGCATTCACTTTCCGCTTTGAGGCCCCCTTATGCAACATAGGTAATAATATGTACCTTGTGGCATAACATGACTGTCCAAGTACAGCGGCAAGGTGTTTTTGTCGCTGCTCGTCTATCGTCGCCGGGTGTTACGAAACAGTTGAGAAGAAAGAAAACGCTTGTTAGTTCGTCTTTAGGTATATTCTGTTAGCAAGCCTAGAAAAACGCTGATAAGGAAAACAGAGCAGAGAACGAACCGACCGGTAATGCAGCCGTTGCTTTCCGTTTTCTTGTTTTCTACCTCCTGCTCCTGGTGTTTAGGCCGATGGTTCATACAGATTGTGCTTATTTGTACTTTACTGAAGCAAACCATCAAAGAAACGGCAATCTTCTGAAGAAAGAAAAGGCGTGAACAAGGTGAGAGTGAACATTAACCCTCAGTTTATCGACGTAGGAGGCCTGCTCCGCGTTGCGTCGTTGGTATAGCGGGGCAACCTACAAATGACCCACAGTGGCGGTGGCTGCTTGGCGCCTTCCGTGATGGCTGCTGTGGCAAATTCTAGGCTTGCAAATCACATATATGAAACAGCAAAGTCATCGAAAATATACGATTACAAGGAGCAACCCATTGCAAATAAGTACTAAGCACTCGAGAAGAAGGCACAGCCAGGTGTAGGGAACGCTCACAGCACCTTCTGTAAATGAGCGCGCGAAAGCCGTGCTTGCATACATCCATGGTCCTCTCCCTCTAGGGTAGTCTGGGGAGCAGCAATGACAGCTATTCTGGTGGCATATAGAAAGGTGCGAAGTACATTATTGCGTCTCTAGGCGAGCAAATTGTCACGTGGCCATTGGCGATCACACAGGCCAGTCGATCGTGAAGAAATAATTAGGAAAAGGGGAGTCGAGAGTAGTTCACACTGAAGACAAGGTGTTCTCCTTCGCACTAGTGTACCATATGATGTGTTGTTTGAACTTCGCTACCTTCGGGATCGGCTCCCATTTTTAGACTGCACAATGTCTGAGGGACTGGCCAATATATTTCGTACCCGCCGTGGTTGCTCAGTGGCTATGGTGTTGGGCTGCTGAGCACGAGGTCGCGGGATCGAATCCCGGCCACGGCGGCCGCATTTCGATGGGGGCGAAATGCGAAAACACCCGTGTACTTAGATTTAGGTGCACGTTAAAGAACCCCAGGTGGTCAAAATTTCCGGAGTCCTCCACTACGGCGTGCCTCGTAATCAGAAAGTGGTTTTGGCACGTAAAACCCCAAATATTATTAATATATTTCGTTGAGCAAAGCCACACTTCAGTTTCAGTTTTGGGTGGGTGCAGTTTGGAGGAGCGCACATGTGTTTCATTTCAGCCTTTTTTATTATTTCTAGCTAATTATGCATTATTACTGCTTCGTACTAAGGTCCTCGCTCGTTTGGTGCCTCTTTTTTGTTTTAAGCTTGATGTTGGCACCTGTTTCTTTGTCCTAGGCGTTCTAGAACGTCTCCAATCGTCTAATTTGACGTAACAAAAGTGCCAGATATCCGAATCCCACGAGTCCCAGCTCGATCTGAATGCTCCAAAGAACTTGTCCTAAAAAAAAAAAGAAAAATTAGCTTCACCCGAAGGGCTTCGCGCTGAAAGCGATATCAAAGTTTATTGTTGCGTTGAAGCGTCTCATGAGGCTCTCATGATGAGGAGCATGCCAACAGTGTTGCCAGCGTCGTACCTCGTTCGTGCATGATGAGACCAAAGGATTACCGCCGATGTTGGTCAGTGTGCAAAGAAACAATTACATAAATTTAGCTACCCGTTCTCCCACCGTGTGGTATAGGCACAGCTACTCAGCAAGAATGACGACAATGTGTGTGTGTACAACGCTCGTCCCAGCAGGAGAAGCCAGAACACTACTCTGGCTCTGGGAGAAACGGTTGAGCGGAGCACGAAGATACGCCCACTTGGCTAAAGTCGCATTTGGAGTAAAACACACGTCACGTGCCTGGACGTCTTCTGTTCCTCCACAAGCGGGCCGTTCATGCGCTATCGACAAGCAGGACAATACGACAACACCAATGACAACCACAACGACAACGTAATGCACCTCAACCGTCCGTACATTATTTATAAAAAAAATCATAACTGTGCCGTCAGAGACTTATGAATCGTCGAACGGTTTTTCCGTGGAACGTCTGGGCTAAACTTAGTTGGGGCACCCTATATACAGTCGAATTCTCTTGTACAGAAGTGCTTGGGAGCTGCAATATATTTAGCTACACAGATAACTTTGGTCAAAAGATGGCGCACTGTAAGACTAAAAATAGCAGCAGGCTAAGCACGTTCGGCAAAGACAGAAATTTTTATTAAACATGAATAAAAAAAGGCGTAGCGATGTAAGCCGCAAATTTTTTCGTTCACAGATTGTCCGACAGAATGTGCGACAGCAGCCAGCCTTATTGCACCGAGGTTCAGTTCCTGCTTTGTGGCAAAACTCAGAAGCCACGCAAAATAAATCTGCATATCGTCTAATGCTGCTATCGCCTCATTTTCCTTCCAAATTCTTGGTTCACTTAAAGGATCATCAAAACTATTGCCCTTATTGACATTCGCATCCTTTCAGTCCTAGATGACTTTAATGACGTCTTCGCTCGTATAGTTACAATTTCGTCATCAACTATGACGAATTCGTATGCCGTCGGACCCGTAGATGCGTTACAAGAATTTGAAAATTATAACAGCGCTAACACATGCATTCGCAAAGGAACAAGGACGAGACACAAGCGCTGTGTCTGGTCCTTGTTAATTTGTGGATGCATGCGTTAGCGTTTTTATAATATTGAAATCAAGTATGCACCAACTCTCCCAGAGAGAAGCTTTAATGCGTTACAACAAGCAGCGCGGTATACTTGAGTGACTTCTAGAGCAGAGCAGCAGGATCACAACAGACAATAGACCTGCTTGTCAAGAGCGTCGCTAGCGCTGCCGTTAACGCTAGCGTAAAGCGCAGTTTGGTGACATCTGTGGAAGGCAGTGGTGGCACTGCTATACGTGGCGTTCGTTGTTAAGCAACCATCAGGGACGCGTAACTTTCTTCGTTGTAAAGGAAAATTTGTTGTGGTCTTCGTTGTAGAGGCATTCACAGCGCAAATAAAAGATGGGAATACGGCCGGGAGATAAAACATTCGTTGTACAGGATATTTTGGTTTGAAGGCGTTCGTTGAAGAAGCGTTCAACTGTACATGTTTTCCAGACAAGCGCAGGTAGGTACAATCATGCTAATGCAGTGGAAAACTGATTTCTTTCTATATGGAACCTACAGTAGAACCACCAAACAATAGCCATCGTAATATTTGTCCTGTTTAATTATCAATGAAGCTAAGGGAGCGTGATACGTGCGGACGTGCACGCATATACATGTGTGCATACTCACCCGCGCGCATGTGTGTGTGCGCGCGTGTGCGTGTGTGTGTGTGTGTGCGCGCGCGCGCGTACGTGCGGGTGTGCGTTTGCGTCTTCCTACTTTGTGACCGCCTGCTCTATTTCCTATACTGTCCGAGACGAATGTTGCCAGGTCCCGCATTGGTGACTTCACGGTCATTGCGCATGTGTACTTCGTCTGCAGGGAACTGATCTCTTCGTTAGCCTCCGCGTCCCTGTAGCAAAAGCCTGTGGCAGAGCACTATGTTTGTAAGACACTTCAGGCATCGAAGCATCAGCAAAAGCTTCTCGTGACAATATGCAGGAACTGGCTTTCCCAGGGCTCTTGCTCGCGTGTTGCAGCTGCTATTGCTAGAAGCTCGGCCCAGATGGCTCCATCGCCTCTTCAACTTTTCGGGTCTTCATTGTACATCTTGTTAATCAACGCGAAGCCAGACAAAGGAAGCAGCAAAGTCAGGGTATACAAGTGCAGATTTTAATATACGCTAATGTTATCCTATTATGAACTCATCCCTTCTGGTAAACCTCATAGCCGTCCCCATGTGTCGCACTCGCGTGCTTTGATACCGCTTTATTGTATATAGTCGGAAGACTGGGACACGTGCACACAATGGAGGAGAAATGTTTCTGCCTCACAACGTTATTTTTATTCTGTTTTACGCGCGAGCGACATGAAAAATATTCAACCACAAGCACATTTTGGCGATAATGAAAGCGACAAATTGTCATCCATTGGAATGTAACATGCAACTACAAAAGAAACCTATACGGGCTTCTCAGAAAGAACGCCTCGCAGCTGAGCAAAACTGGTCCTTGTACATTCGTAGCTCGTAGTTGTAGTTGTGGCTTCATGCTACATTTAGGGCTTAAACAACTGCATCGACTAAACCCCTCCCTGCAACTCCGACCTCCACTCGGACTTCTTCGACGTGAAGCTGCGCTTCTCTGTCGGCTTTGGTTAGGAGTTGCCTTCACAAAGGCATACTCTACACTAATTGGAGTCACTGACAGTGCAGGATGCGAGGTCTGTGGCACCGAAGAAAACATCGACCACCTGCTGTGCCACTGTCCAAGATATGCCCCAGAGAGACAAGAGCTTGCCAAAGCTTTCCAAAAACTGGACAATCGGCCGCTTTCTGTGCAGGTGCTGCTGGAACACCGCTCCATCGCCCATCGGCCCATAAAGCGGCGAAGGCGCTTTTGTGGTTCTTAAGGACGACAGGTTTGCGTAACCATCTGTGACTATTAATGCAATTTCTGTAGTGCCACACGCGTCAGCGAACTCACCGCCATTTCCTTCTTTCCTTCCCTCCTCTCTCTCCCTGTGATCTTTGTTTTCCCCTTTGCCATTCCCCCGGTGTAGGGTAGCCAACCGGACGGTTTTCTGGTGAACCTCCCTGCCTTCTACTTTTCTCTTTCCTCCTCCTCATGCTACATTCGGGTGGATGACAATTTCTCCCTTTGTTAATACCTCCTCCACCTTGCGGAATTCTGCACAACTGATTTGCAATATTAACGATAGACGTCACCTATAGAGTACACGAACATTGCGGTAATAAATGGCCTACCCCCGTAGTTGCTCCTAGCACACCAGCAACCATGGCTGGTGCGCTACCAGCCGTGGTTGCTTGGTGGCTTTGGCGATGCGTTGCAAAGCGCGGAGTCGCTGGATCA
Source organism: Dermacentor variabilis (assembly GCF_050947875.1). NCBI lineage: Eukaryota > Metazoa > Arthropoda > Arachnida > Ixodida > Ixodidae > Dermacentor > Dermacentor variabilis. The sequence goes on from NC_134569.1 coordinate 129,059,771, forward strand.
AATACCAACTGTGGCGGCCACATTCTGATGGCAGCTAAATGCAAAAAACGTTCGTGTACCATGCATAGGGTACGCCAGGAGGTCCAAATTAATCTGGACTCCTTCAATATGTCGCGCCTGATAATCAAATCCCAGTTCTAACTTGTGCAACTCCAGAATACTGTCAAGTGGTAGTGACGGTTAAGAACACATTAGCAAAAATTTGAATTATCCGCCGTGGTTGCTTAGTGGCTGTGGTGTTGGGCTGCTAAGCACGAGGCCGCGGGATCGAATCTCGGACACGGCGGCCGTATTTCCATGCGAAAACAACCTTGTACCTAGATTTAAGTGCACATTAAAGAACTCCGGGTGGTCCAAATTGCCGGAGTCCCCCACTACGGCGTGCCTCATAATCGGATCGTGGTTCTGGCACGTAAAACCCCATAATTTAATTTTTTAAACTGTGAATTATAAAATTGACTCTTCATTGGGCGAACATGTGCCCACAAAAGCAAGTTACACTCGATAGCGATAGCGACACCACGGTCTGCGATCACCAAAATCTGATCTGCGGGTCAAGAGCGTCGGCTTTTACACATGAGTCGTCGAATTTTGCGGAGTAATCACTGGTGTCCGCATGTCTCCCAGAAAGTACTACACGATTTGCGTCGCTCATACTATCACATTACATGAGCTTCGTTGACAACAGACACCGGATAGAACCATCGATAACGTTCGAGAATCTTCCGTTACATGCAGGCGCGCCCTACGCGGAGCGATAATGTTTAACATCTGTTGGCCGGTGAAAGCCGGTTACCAGTGAAAGATAAACAAGTACGCGTGTCAATATAAAATAAACTACGGTGTGCTGCTTGGCATCATCAGGGTTGCCATAGTAGAGACCGTCACTACGCATTATGCATTGAACGAGAAGGGGGACCGAGGGGCTAGACTTGCTAGTCACTACCCCCCCTTTTTTTTATTGAGGTGAATGTTAGGAGAGGTTGGCGCCTTTATGTGGTGGCACCGGCTACTCCTTGTCACTTGGCAAACAAACCAAATTTGCGCAAAAAGGTAGAATAGCGACACTAAATATAACACTCAGTAGAACACCGGATCAATAAAATATATACAGTCCTACAGTACATGAGTCGCAAAATTCTGTGCATTAGTTTAGTCCACGTACGTGTATATAAATTCCGATGTTTTGAACAGCCAAAACACACAACACTTGTAATACACTCAAAGTACAGGACAGAATTATACATATTGCGTAAAAGTTGCGATCACCACATAAACCAACTATGAACCACGAACAACGTTTATGTAACTCATTTAGCGTATTCGGATCATCCAATACTTAATATTTTCCCAAAATGTTGGTGTCCTCGAAAAACTTTTTCAGAGCAAGAAGCGCTCTTTCTTGAAGGCCCGCAGTTGGCCATGGGCCAAGTATCTTTTTTAGGGTGAATGGTCTTCTGTCTAATATCAACAAATTTGCTTGCAATGCCCTTCTTTGTGGATCGTATTTCGTGCACTCGAGAAGAAGATGATGCATATCTTCGTCTGGATGGCCACAGGAACACTGCGGACTAGAGACACGTTTTATCCTGTACAAGAAGTGTTTCGTAAATGCAGTACCAAGACGCAGCCGGTGTACCAATGTTTCAAATTTTCTGTTCTCTCTTAGAGTTTCCGGCATTGATAAGTTTATACATGGGTCTATAGAGTATAACTCCGAGTTTTTAGTTTGCAGGTCAAACCGGGTAGTTTTGCTAAGACAAGAAATTTGTCTCAGGATCAGACGGACTTCACTACGCAATAGGGGAAGATCGGTTGTCTCTGCGTTATTGTGCGCTCGATTCGCAGCTGCATCAGGAATATTGCAGTGCCCACGTATCCACTGGAATGCAATTACATGGTTCACTGCGCTTGCTTTTGTAAGTTTTTTGAGTGTCTCATACAATACCGAAGTTTTCAAATAATTTTTCTTATTGCTCTGTAGCAATGTGAGAGCGGCTTGCGAATCGCTAAATATAACCCATTTTTGCGAATGTTTTTCTGATGTTATGAAACGCAAAGCACACAGGATTGCAAATAGTTCTGCCATGGTGGAAGATGTCTCCCGGGATAATTTAAATGTTTGCTCTAGCGCAAAAAGTGGAATAACGAATGCTGAAGTCGAGAAATTTTTATGACACGAACCATCTGTATAAACGTGGATGTACTGGGGGTATAATGAATAAATTTGGAAGAGTCCCAGTTGCTGTGCGGCTACTATGAACATGTCTCTCTTAGATATAATCCCGTCAACCGATAACTCTATCTTAGGGTATGTTAACATCCAGGGAGGGTAACTAACATCCACTGTGCATAAATAAAATCTTGGTAATAATGCTTTATATTTTCGAACAACATCGTGAATTTGGATTTTGTTTCTTTCGGTGAGCGCGAGGTTTAATGGATGCTTCTCGTGTTGGGTTAAGATGCGATAAATATGTCGGCATGTTTCAACCGTTCGTATGACTGCAAATGGGGGGTGACGAGTTTCAGCCATTACTAAAGAACTATAAAACCAACTGGGAATAAATACAATGAGAAGCGTGGGGAAATTACCAGTGGATTTGTTGTTAACGTCAAAATTAGGAAAAGAGAAAGGTAAGAGGAAGCAAAGTCGTAGCTCGGCGTAATTGCAAATTGGAGGCAAAGAATAACACAGGTTAGTCGTCGTGGCAATGAAGGCGTGCGATCAAACGAGTGTATATTCTCTCTTTTTTTATTTGTCAGTTTCTTAATATGAGCGATAGAGCGTTATAAATATAACTTCCTTCGAAGCATATTCCTCTAGTAACTCAGCTTTCTTTCTTTCTTTTTTGCGATGAGATTGAGGAAAGGTCGCCACATTTCTCATTGTAAACACAACTTGCAGCAACTAAGGAGTGAGCAAGTGCATCGCACGTGCTATTCATGCTCCAATTCATTGTGCTTTCTTTTTCCAGCTCTAGCTTCGACGTCTGAGAGAAGTAAAAATACGAATTTGGGCACTTTTCATACAGATTGCTTCTTTCTGCGCCGTGCCAGAGCTTAATCTAGTTCTGCACTGGCAAACAAAAGCAAGCTTGAGGGACTAGTTAATTGCACTAGCTTGCGAGTTATGCTGTATCAAATATAAGTGGAAATAATGAGCACTTTACTGCTGACGTCAAGCTGAACCCTCGCTTTACAAACTTGACACTTTCCTAATTGTATCAGGCAATTCTTGCATATATTTTGTTAGCCGTATAGTACCGGCTGACAAAAGATACAATGTGCGTTCTTGTCTGTTACACAGATGGTGGGTACTCGCTTTTACTCTCTACGTGTGCTCAGCGCGCTATATTGAATTATGTTGTCAGAGAAGAGTCGCTGCGGACGAAGTGGTCGAGAGATGCTTCGATAACGTACGCTGCTTTCGTTGTTGGTGCTATGAATTCAAAATATATTTCTTTTAGTCTTGTTTCTCCAAGTTTTCATTGACTAACAGAAGCCTGAAGGGCCATTATTATTATTATTATTATTATTATTATTATTATTATTATTATTATTATTATTATTATTATTATTATTATTATTATTATTATTATTATTATGAGCATGTGTGGCTGTCTGTGTTAAGTGGCTCTATACCTAACACAAAATAAACAAATAAAAATTTGCAACAAAGTTATCGCACTTTAGTCGCGCGCATTACTGCAAATTGCTGAATAGATTACGCTTTACTGGGCAACTTACGCCGGTCTCTTCACTGTGCAAAAAATTTCGCTAGCTGACAAATGTTAACAACCTTGTTTGAGGCATGTGTTCAATAGAGCTGAAATATGGGGTGCATTTTGCAAACATTTTTGACCGTATACGTGCTCTTTGCCATTGGCCGATCGCGTTCGCTGACAATATGTTTGGCATCAGGATTGGCAATAATTCGCTCTCATGAGCAGTTCTAGCGTAAGAGCTTTTCTATGAATATGGGCCTCAATCATTTGTTAGGCAAAATATAAAAAAAAATTGAGCACAACAGGAGGCTACACGCGTGAGAATAGTAACACATACACGTCACTGTACAACAAGAAAAGCTGTTCGATGGTAGCACTGCAAATGAGATATCAAGTATGCTGATTCCCATAATGTTCGCCGCATTCAAGGCTATTCTCCGTACCAGCCAATCGTTTAAGAGCATCCCTGAGGTAGAGGCCGTCCTGGCTTTGGAACCGCTGGTGTCGTGTTCTTTCACGGCGCAAAGCCGCGATTCTTCGCAGTAGCAACGATGGCTTCGCCAACAATCGTCTCCGAAGCGGTGTTCACCAACAAACACGTTCGCGCATGTACTATATTCCCGTGGAACGCTCGCGGCTTGCGCTCGAAGTTAGCAGACTTTAAGCATCTTGCGCGAGTGTACCGATTCCCTTTTATGGTCATTTCCGAGTCTCGCGTCGAGAAGCAGTTTAGGATAAAGGGTTATTATTTTCATCATTCAAGGCAACAAAATGGAATTAGCCGACTGCTCGTTGGATTTCGCAACGACATACCTGCCTCTGCGATTGACGTAGCACCACATCACAAGAACGAATATATTTGCGCAACGACAGTGATTGCATCCAAAGTGTTTACCCTGATCGGCGTCTACTTGGGACCAGGTTCACCTTTCGTAATGACAAGATTGGAAAACTTGTTGACAAACACTCAGTCTCCACTTATTATTTGTGGCGATTTCAACGCACATAATGAGATCTGGGGCAGTTCACATACATGTGCTCGGAGTGCTAAGCTGGCAAAGCTTCTTGCAAAATACAATATACAGCCTTTGAACGATGGCAGCAAAACATACCTGAAAAATCCGAAGACTGTTAGCTGCATTGACGTCACATTCGTATCAAGTCAAGTGGCCCCTATGTTCGGATGGCGTACAGATATCCAGACTCGAGGTAGTTATCACTACCCGATCGTAATCTCTGCCCTTCATTTTCGGACGTCGCCCAGAAAAGTGAAACTGAAGTCGGCAGACTGGGAAGCTTACACAGCAGCCGTAGACAAAGGAATCACAGCCTCGACTACGAATGCAGAATTAATACCGACAATGGCTCCTTGCCTCAAACAAAGTACCCGTTCTGCCACTAAGCATTGTGATGTACCAACTGACGACGAGGAATTCGAAAGGTTATGTGCCATTCGAAGGGGCGCCGAAACGAAGGATCTGCGTACTAAGAATATCGAAGACCTCAGAACTTGTCTACGGGCACAAAGACATATACGACGTTACCTCACCAAACTGGACCGAAAAAGGTGGAGGAACTTTTATGTGACACTGGACATACGACAACCGCTGAGCAAAATCTGGCGAGTCGTCAGAGGCATTCGCAAAGAGCCGCAACAGCTTTATCCTTTGATCGCCCTGTCATTAAATGAGCGCGCATCCCTGAAAGAGGTGGCAGAGCAGTACTGCAAGCTCCTTTCCAACGGGGCACAACCTTTCCGGCAAATTGCAAGTCATCAGCCTAGTCCACCTCAAGCTACCCTTCCTGACTTAGAATTACCGTTCACCATCAAAGAGCTCACGGCAGCAATCGGCGACGCAAACAAGCGATCATCACCTGTCCATGACGGTGTAATTTATGAAGCGCTCGCAAATCTATGCCACACCATCGACCTACGCCTTCTGGAGTACTACAACGCCTCATGGATAACTGGGGAGGTTCCTACGGAATGGAAGCTTGCGAAAGTTATTCCTATATTGAAGCCACGGAAGCAGCCAACAAATTACGCCTCCTTCAGACCCATATCTCTGCTTAGCTGCGTAGGGAAGCAATTCGAAAAAATGATCTACAAACGACTAAACTGGTTCCTGGAAACTACAAAAGTTTACCCGGAGGAATGAATGGCTTCCGGCAAAATAGGTCCGCAATTGATGATGTCGATGCCTTGGTCTTATCAATTGAAGAGGAATTGGTCGCTGGAAACATACCTACTGCGTTATTTTTAGACATTAAGGCAGCATATGATTCGGTCTTTCATAAAGCAATACTTGACGCTTTGGAAACCCTTGGTCTTGGAGGACGGCTTTACGCACGGATTGAAGACTATCTGCAAGCATGTCAACTTTTCATGTGTACCCCGGATGGCCCCACGGCGCTTTATGCCGTCGATAAGGGAGTGCCACAAGGAGCTGTGTTAAGCCCGGTATTATTTAATTTAGTCCTCATCCGTCTGAGAAGAAATCTGCCCCGCGGCGTCAAAATCACACTGTATGCGGACGACATCTGCATTTGGAGTGCAGCGCCTTCCCGCAGTACCACCCAACAACGTCTCCAGAGAATGCTAGCAAATATATCGGCCTACCTAAATCCAAGGGGTCTGAAATTGTCCCCCGACAAAAGCGTTGCCACGGCTCCCACGCGGAGGTGTATGAAAAAATACCCACTAGTGTTAGGTGGTCGTGCCCTTCCATTCGTCAAGACGCAAAGGTTTCTTGGAGTGACGATCGATAGGAACCTCACATGGTCGCCCCAAGTAAAAAAGCTGAGTGAGAAGATTTCTTCGGCGTCGCACGTGTTCCGATTTTTGGCCGGATCACAGTGGGGCAGCAACTGTCGATCAATGGTGCTCCTCCATAAGGCCTACGTCGACGGAACACTGCGTTATTACCTCCCGATCCTGCAGAAAATGTCTCCCACAAGCAAGAGAAAACTTGAGGCAGCACGAAACAACTGCCTTCGCGTATGTCTAGGCCTTCCGAAGGGGTCGTCCCGCTCAGGAACTGCAGCAGAAGCTGGATGCCTGCCTCTCGAAGTGCTATCTTCGACGGAGACACTTCGGATTCACCTCCGCCACGTCATTCACACGAAGACTCACTTTTTAAAGGATATTTCTAGAACCCGTGCTACATCTAGCTTTGGGCAGGCCGTCGAAAGCATATCTATTTCGATTCCTGCTCAGGCGTCACAAATTATTCCACGAAACATTTCACCATGGACACTGTCCCCACTGCAAATCGTGCCATATATACCGGGAATCGGTGCGAAAAAGAAAATGCCTCAAGCAGCGATTTATCAGATAGCTTTCGAATATATGCGCAAAGAATACGCAGCCGCAACGCACAATTTCCCACATGGCTCTACAAGTCCACATCGTTCATCATGCGGACTTTTTGTTCCCTCTACAGGGCAACGATTCTTGTTTCGTCTTGAGCTAGCGACATCATCTACTTCAGCGGAGCTATATGGCATTAAGGAGGCCCGTGTGTGTGTACTTAGACAGCAGCCACCAAAGACATGGGTGATTTTCACAGATTCAAAAGCAGCCCTACAAATTATGTGGAACAGGCACAAGCGTTGCAATAATCAACCTGCAGCATTTGACATTGCTTATCTTCACCACAGGGCTGAGATTGCTGGGTATTGCATAAAGTTCCAGTGGATACCTGGCCATGCCGGCATTTCGGGAAATGAAAGAGCGGATGAAGCTGCCAGAAATGGACTCCAATACCGCAAGCTCAAGCGAACATTTTTTACAAAAGCCGACGCTTCAAACATGGCAAAAAAATATGCCTATAAAGAAAAAGACCGCATCTGTAATCTGCCGCTTCACCAAGATAACTTCCTGCGTTACACTGAAGCAGAAAGCAGACCGAAAATTCCACGACCACTTCCTCGACACTTAGAGACGTTGTACCATCGCCTTCGACTGAACGTGGCATACACGAACAATTATCTGTACCGCATAGGAGGAGGAGGAGACAAAGGAGAGGAAAGACAGGGAGGTTAGCCAGTGTAAGTACCGGCTGGCTACCCTGTGCTGGGGAAAGGGGTAAAGGGAATAAAAGGAGAAAGAAGAAGAGGGAAAAAATGGAAAAAAAAGGGAAAATTCACACAGTAACGCGAAACTACGCGCTACAACGTTCAAAGGCGGTCGCACAATTCGCAGTTCCTTAAAAACTTCAACAAAGCCCTTAAGGCCTTGAGTGCCGAAGCCCGTCTGGACCAATGTCCTAGAGCTTTTTCCTCTGTAAAGGGGCGATTGTCCAGTTTTGCGAGAGCGGTCACGAGCACTTTTCTTCGCACTGCGTAACGGGGACAGTCACATAGGAGGTGTTGAATTGTCTCCTCGCAGCCGCAGGTGTCACAAGTAGGGCTGTCGGCCATGCCAATGCGGAATGAATATGAGTTCGTGAATGCCACGCCGAGCCACAGGCGGCACAGAAGTGTTGCTTCCGCTCGTGGCAACCCTGGTGGTAGGCGGAGTTGCAGACGTGGATCCAATTTGTGGAGACGTGCGTTCGTGAAATCACTGGTGTTCCACAGATTTTGCGTAAGCTCGCGGGCGAGGGAGCGAAGACTTGTGGCTGCATCTGTTCTTGACAGCGGTATGGGTATAATCTGGGCACCATCATGAGCCGACCGGGCAGCGTTACCACTAACCCATACGGTGATAACTGTCGCAAATTAGAGACAATTGAGCACATATTACTAGAATGCCCCGCGTACTGCGACGAGAGACAATTTTTTGAGCAACAAATGGACATGATTTGCCACGAACCGTTAACGTTACCGAGCATCTTAGGTCCAATGCCCGGCCCTTCAAAACAGCGACAGGTTTTGGATTTATTGTTCAAATACCTATCAGAAATTGGTCTAATAGGAAAGCTTTAAAAATTGCACCCTTCATATACAAAAGCCTAAATTTACCCGGCATGTCACCTGTAAATATTAGTATTGGGTCCACTCGGACATTTCATATTTTTTTTATCCTCTTTTTCTCCCACTCTCTTCTGGAATCTTTTAATCCCATTCCCCATCCCTATACAGAGTAGCATGCCAGCGGTTATATACGCACCGGCAAAATTCTCTGTTTCTTTAATTAAGAGCCCTCTCTCTCTCTCTCTCTCACTGCACAACCAAACCAAAGATTCCATCTTAGGTAATAACTTTGCTCGATTTCAATGCAATAGAAGAAATCCTGCTCTCTAATGCGAACATAGAGTGTAAACACAAAAGTTGCAGGCATGGTATGCAGCATTTCAACGCTAATAAAGATGACGTCCTAGCTGTTCGACTCAATGTAATCACGCTTTTTATGTAACATGTGCAAGACATTTCTGACATTTCTGCTCACTAGGTTAGCGGAGCGACACAGACGACGCATCTACCCCAGATGTCTTTTCCTATGTTGTCTGTGTTGACGGACAAAACACTAAAACATTGCTACGCTGTCCCTCTTCCTGCACCTGCATAGCTAGCGCGATCTTCAAAATGTGAAGCCTTTTCCCAATTTCTAAGTCTCTGCCTAAACTCTAAACTTCAATTCTTGCCCTACCTTCCAAGGAAAGGTTGCAATCACAGTGGTTTTATTGTCCCCGAACAAATAATCGTTATCTGTCCTGCATGCCTTTGGTTTCTTTACCGCTTCACTCGACGTACTTTCAGATCCCGAATGGCATAGGAGCTAGCGCTGAGCTTTGCAAAAAGGAAACGCCAGGAAAATTGATGATGGTTATTGTTTTGGAGTTCAACCCAAACAGTGTACTCTTGTTTTAGAATACACACAACATACTGTAGTCTAACTGCCTTAATGACAAACCCTCCTGACACGGCCATATAATTAGTGTTCGCGGTTTACTTCGTTTCTTGTGGGAGGGGAAGGGGGAGTGTGCTCCTATCTATTACTCTTCTTAACGACATTCTCTTTCTATATCTATATTCGCACCTCCTTCCCCACATGCAGCATACGCAACCAGATTCACCTCCGGTTGAATTCTTTACCTTTCCATGCATACTTTCTGTTTCTCTCTCCATCACCCTAAAGCTTTCTCCTCTGCTCCCTCCCCCCGCCGCCGCTAAGCCTATGAACATATTCATTACCTCAACTTGACCATAATATTATCGCCAACACGATCAAATCAAGCTCGCAAAAAACTGACCATGGTCGTTCTGAATTACGGCACCAGAAGGCCACCTAATGCCTTCGCCAGTGAACGAGCGGTCATTAGCCATGAGGCAGAATGACCCCAACAATCCCGCAACGCCGCACCTTTTGTTTGAACCGCAATTTACGAACTGCCGCTACGCAACGCTAACGACGCCGTCACAGTTGCGGCATCGATTGGAACGACAATTTCCTTCAGCGGCTGCAGGGCGACGATGACGTGATCTCTCGCCTTTTGGCGCAGAACCTGCCCACGCGTTCGGTCCCCACGGGCACCTTCAGTGCTAGCAGGGATTACATATACTTCGCTTTTGTCACGTGCCACGCAATTGAGTTGGTCTGTGGTGCATTTCGGAATTCATCAGCACGACCGTCTCAACTTTGCCGGTGAATGTACGTTCCGCAAAGCAAGCTAGAGTGGCCATTGGAATTTGAGGAGCTATTGCGATCACCAGCCCAAGGCTAATGAATTCGGTCAGGTAACCAATCTTTACGAGTGCCACATGTATGCAGGGAAATACTAGGTTGTCGTAAATGGTTTCGGTGTACTGAACAGGTGTCATGCACGAAGGTGCACGAAAAGCACCAACAAGTTAATGGCAGATAGACTATTTGTACAAGAGCCCTGCGGCAGCTCTGAACTGGTAGCGACAAATGTGAGCGCAAAATGTAGGAGATGCATTGAACTGAGCCAAAGAGAGATATCAAAGAGAACAGAGGCAGGAGAGTCAACCATACGAGCGTTTGAATTGTTACCCTACACTGGATGTAAGGGAAAGGGGGAATAGAACGAAGGAAAGAGGAAGGAAGTGAGTAATCTGTGTGCAGTGAAGCGCCTTGACACCAAAGTCAAGTTCTATAGCAAATGATCTGCGTTGATGACATCTGGTACGACGAAAGGGCCAGGGGTTGTTGAGCGAGTAGGAGACTGCGGGTGAGCTACAGGGCTTATTCTAGACTTGCAAGCACTGCATTAAAAGCACCAGCACTTCCATTGTACTTCGCGCTGACGGAGTATGCAAGTTGCTGAAAAGTGCACAAACACTACTGAAGCATCACAACCAGTTGCCGGTCTCCTTCGGACAATTTATCGGGAAACGGCACTGTGGACTCTACCGAGGTGCGCTGTATCCTTTGATGTGACTGTGACTCCGCTATGGCTTCGACTGTAGCTTCGGCTGTGGCCCCAGCTGTTTCTTTCACTGTGGCTTCAGCTATGGCAACTGCTGTAGCTTTGGTAGAATTACTTCAAGAATCTTGAATGGTCCATTACTGGTAATGCGCATAAGCTGAATAAAGCTACCTAAATTTAGTGACACCTTTGCAAAGTTACCAACACTGTGCTTCTACGATGACGGAGTAGCTAAAGCAGAGCGGATAGTTATTTTTCCGAGGGCGAAAAAGGCAAGAAAACAATGCGGGATGCTTTTTAAAGCAAATGGGACCAAAACAAAAAGCGATCTTGTAGCAAAGTGCGCTAAAAATATTGGACCGCGAAATACAACACATATTTTTGCAGTTAGTATAATAAAATAGAAATCACCGTATATTTTCTGATGGAACAACGGTGGAAGACGTTCCGCGAATCACTTGACCCCCGCAAGCCACTGTCTATCATATGGAGGACGGTGCGCGGTCTTCACTCGTCTCTACAACTACATTAATTCTGCGCCTTAGTCCTCCATCAAGGCCGTTCGCAGGTTGATATAGCCGAAGATTTCTCTGCGAAGATTGCGGGTATATATTATGGTCACCATCAATGGCGAAATTCTGGGTGAGGTTCCTGCGACACGCTTCCCAGAAGTCAATGTGCCCTTTTCATTACAGAAACTGGACGCTACTCTGACCACATGCAGGCAATCGTCGTCACCACGACAGGACGGCATCCCATAGGCTACATTAGGTCACCTAAGTGCAGATGGCCGAGGTCGGCTTCTGAAATGTTACAATCAGTCATGGAACGATGGCGTCGTTCCTCAACGGTGGAAGTAGGGCAGCCTTACGGGCAGCCTCTGCCCGTACGCGTTGGGCTCGAGCGAAAAGCCCCCCAGATAGGGAAGCAATTAATGCGGCGCAACGTTGAAGGTAGCACGCTCGGAATGCTAATACTTTAACTGGTGCGGATGCGCGATTCCGCAGACACTTCGTGGACAAAACGTTTGGCTTCAGTTGCCGTCGGTGTGACCGATTGTGGTTTGAAAATGACCTGTCGATGATTGCGGAGGTTTTTTACCACGATGTTTACAGCTCCACTGGTCATCCACCTTCACAGGGAAGAATTTTTTTCCTAAATTGCCTGTTATGGTCCGCGTTCCCAAGTTATTAACGATATGTTCTATGCCTACATCTATCTTTATGTAAGGTAAAGTGGCTTGACTGTACTGAGATAAACCGCATTTCGTTCTGTGTTTCTTCTTTCTTTCGAATACACTCAATTACGCTGCGCCGCATATCGTAATTCCTTACTTGTCTGCTAAGCTATGCACAGCCCTTGGATACTTTCGTTGCAGAATTGAAAAAGAGAACTCAAAGATGTCTAGGCTTTCCCCAAACGACTGTAATGCAATTATGAGATATCGTGATTCCATTATTATCACCGTCGGCATGAACAACCTCGCTTTAGTAACATGCGGCATTGATAAGTTTATGATGTACTGCAGATTCCTATCTGCTGTTGTCTACATGCCACTGTGTACAAGTGCACATCTTCAGCCACGCTAATTCTGAAACAGACCCGCACAAAGCTTCCTAATCACGAAAGACGTGGGTAATTAAACATCATTTATTTATCACATGTTGTTCGTTGTGTTCTTGTCACTTCGCCTTGTGTAACTTTTCATTATTAGGTATTCTGTCTCTCTCACTTTTCATTCATATGTTTATGTTATACTTATTTTGTCTTTGTCTTGCGAGGTACAAAACTTGCGAAATTAAACCTGCGGTCAGCGGCGTATGCAGACACGTCGTGGCTACACCTATTCGCATCGCTCATAAAATACCGAAGTCTAGGCAGATGCTGTGCATTACCGTACATCGTGGTCGGTCGCTCACCCACCCACAAGCACGTACCCTATCTCTTTCACTATTTCCAGGAACCCGATATCGTTACAATTGGCCAGGTCGATCTTAAATACCACAGTCACGGCGACATTGTCCGACGTACGATTTCATCTCAATAATGTCTAAACATCGAGTATTGAAGTGGAGGGCAATATTGAAGTGATGGTAAATATTAATGGTCCTGGCTGTGTTGTGGCTGTGCAAGCGTCTATAAATGGTAGATTTGTTTCTGGTACAATTATGAATTCGATGAGTTGCTGCTGCAAAACGCGTTCTCAAATGTTCGCTGTGCCTGTATCTTTTGATCCCTTAGCACAGCTTGGAGTTTTTCTAGGTCTCAATGAGACCCACATGTGCCCCCACGGCTTTGTTAGAAAGTACAGGAAGAGAGTGTACTTATCATGGTCGATCCAGGTCTTTCAATTCTCTAACTCCTGGATAGGCCCATATTATCTATCGCAATAAAACGCGACATATATCGCATAATGTAATCAAGGTCCTCCCACTCATGCCTCTGCGATTGACTGGCGTGAGCAAAAAAGAAAAAAAGAAAAAGCAAAACGGGTAGACTTCATCAGGGACACAGCCGCAGTGGGGCACATGACACACCTTGTGCTTACTGCAGAAGGTGCAAGGGCTATACGTTACACAAATGATGTCACCCAATGCACAGGTTAGATTTATTCCCTTACTACAAAGCCTACATGCTTAACTTATGTTAGAACTAGTGGCATTAAAAATAGATAAAATTATGGGGTTTTACGTGCCAAAACCACTTTCTGATTATCAGGCGCGCTGTAGTGGAGGACTCCGGAGATTTCGACCACCTGGGGTTCCTTAAGGTGCACCTAAATCCATGTACACGGGTATTTTCGCCTCTATCGAAATGCGGCCGCCGTGGCCGGGATTCGATCCCGCGACCTTGCGCTCAGCAGTCCAACACCATTGCCACTGAGCAATCACGGCGGGTAACTAGTGGGGGAGTGAATTTCGCAACCGTGCTCGATACCTCTTCTATATGGACCCGTTTTTTTTTTTTTTTTTTTTGAAGAATGTGCTTGGGTGCGACGGCAAATAAATGACCCCCGCACAGGTCGCGCTCGAGACGGCTGTTCACCGTTCGTGCCCGCCGGACTCGTAGGTGGCTTGCGTTGAGTGCGCTGCATTGAAGTTCGGCACATAGCCGAAGCGGCAATGTCCTGAATTCCTGGACAGGCGCTTGACTCAGTTTTCCGAGTTTAAGCTCCCTGTGGAGACGGACAGGTTTCACTGTGGCAAAAGGGCTGGGAATTCCTCTGCCTTAGTACCCGAGTCTCTGCACGTTATTTCTGGAGCCTATAGGTTGAACGCAGGTGGGCCGTAGGCAAGCAAGCGCGAAATCCCAGCTACCTACTGCACACTAGTAGGCCTTGTAACTCCTGAGAAGCACAGGCTTGTGTTGATGATTTATACCTACCACGGCCATTATGGGTTGTCTCAAGCACGACCACTTCTGATGGGATGTACAAACTTACTGCCAAGCTGCGCGTCTCTGAACGCCGTGCGCAAGGATTAATTTGCCTGTGATTGCGTCATGCCTGTCACGACGACGGCGCCATCTGGTACATGCGACACATGCATGACCGAGAACTGGCCTAATTCCGCAATCCAACGACACCAAAGTAAGGCGCGTTGGTAGTAGGGTTGAAAATATGCATGTGCTGATATTATAATAAATTTTGGTTACTTGCGATCTTAGCAAGCCGCACTCTTTGACCTAAATGAAAGAAGTTTCACAGCAAGAAAAAAATACTTCTGAACCAAATGTATAACAGCTTAATAAAAAATTCGCGCAAATATTTATGCTTGCCTTCTTAGTAGGGCAATGGAATAAATACATAATGAAGGAGACGAAAGCTAGGGAGGTCAACCAGACAAGCGTCCGGTTTGCTATCCTTCGCAGGGGTAAAGAAAAGGAAGAACAGAAAGAGTGAACTGGGGGGAGAGTGGTCGTTGGTTTCACGCGAACACAACCTGCTCTTTTTCAGCCTTTTCCTGCCTCTTCTTAGTCACCGCGGCCTTTTCTTCAGTCAACATTTCTGCTTTTTTTTATGATACATCCGCCTTTTCTTCGCGAAGACTCAGTTTATTTTATTCCCTTGGGAGAGCCATCCAATTGTGTAGCACTGTGTCTGTGCTAAGGAAACGTAAAAAAACGAGCCCTTCCACTTTCTAAAAAGCGCAGTCAATAGGTTCCCAAGTGAAAGAGAGGCGATGAAAGATGGAATCCTGAATTCGTGTTTCATTTTTAAGAGCCGCCACCTTCCGAATTTCGTGGTGTGTTCGCAATACGCAAGAGAACCCACTCAGCGAACAGCAGAAGCAGGTAGCACACTTGAAAGGCACAGAAATAACTTTGAGAATATGCAGAAAAGCATCAAACCAAGCGAATTCCTTCCTTGATGACTGAAAGCGCATCGTGTTCGGAAGACGCACGCTTTTATTCCATTTTCTCCGAACAATAGAAAAAAAAACGGCATTTCAGCTAGCTTCAGTTTCTGTTTTTTTTTTAATTACGGCGTTGCTTTCGTTGCTACATAGAAATCGGACGGCACCGCCCAGTGAATGCTTGGTCCTACTCATCAGATTTGCGCAGCTCTTAATCTTTGTTGCCCCCGTTTTTTAGATCTCGGTTTATTTCGTCTTGCCATTTGCAATGCCCGAATGAAATTGTATGCTTTGATCTTACTTCTGCCTTGTTGTGTGCGATAGGATGCCGCGAATCTTTTCGAGACTGTTTCTGCCATTTTCGTCTCATGGAGATGGCACTTGAAAAGCGATGTCTGGTTGAAAACCAATTACCTACTTTTTATACCGTGCCGTTTCGTTCAGCGCTTCAGTAAACGTGTGTAAATGCATTTGCGTCAAGCGCAACCATTTGATGCGAGCATGTTCCAGCAAACGGTTCCTTTCTCCATGTTCAAGGAGCTTTTGGTTACATCAGCTATCCCGCCTCTCTTACTGGGCAAATGTGTGCAAGAACGCGCAAATGGTTAAAGAAAAGAGAAAAGTAAAACAACTTAGTCGCAATATATTAAAGTTCACACGTATAAACACACATACACACACATAAACACACACAAACGCACGCACTTACGTAAGCACGCGCACTCCCATTGCTCTTGTATAAAACACCTTTTGAATCTCGTTTTAAATGCGCGCAAATTTTTTTTCCTTTACTTCAAAATGTGTGACACACATTGAGAATAAGCAAGAATAAGCATGTTCAACAAGAAGAAAACAAATATTTTGTGTGAACTTCAGCAATGTGGGGAAAACACAAGGCCTGAAACCTAAAGTGGGCTTCACTCTAAGCCACCTATTACTTCATTTTACAGTTGTGTAAACCGCTCTCTTCATTTGCGAACCACACGTGTGTTAGCGTTGCATCTTGTGCGTGGCACTACTGCAACTAAAGATAGTACACCAGTTTGTTGCCCCTGACGGTGCTTTCAAAAGAAATGGGAGTAGTTGCTCCACTGGCACACTTATAAGATACAGACTTGTACCACTTCTGTGGTATTCATTTTTTCTGCCTAATAGCAAACTTGTTGAGCTGGCTAGCTTCGAAGCTGCGCACGCGTGACAGTAAATGAGAAGGCCTTTTCAGATGCGCCGCAATGCGGTACTGAAACTTCACACATCAGCACCGACCTTCCTCGTGGTGTGTGATGGAACAAAACTTAAGTTGGCCAGAACGCGATTGTATTTAGACGCAGCTTGCTCTTGTAGACATTTCAAGGTCGTGGTTGCACCAGTGATGGTAAGGGCATGACATCCTCAAAGCGACCACAGTACTCCAGGCACAGCAGTAAATTTTGCTGAAAGGCAACGTCATTCGACGCGGACGTTACTTGTCTTTGTAAAAGGACGTAAGTAAAGAAACATTTTGTATATTTCTGATTGTGATATTACCTCAAGTACTCGATCTCCACGCTAGTCTCGTTAGACTTTTCAGCTCGCTAAAATCAGCCATTTCAAGAATTGCGAATCTTCTTACTAAATTCAGGGAGTCATCCGAATATGTCAAGTTTCTTCGAAAACAAGATGCAAATAGAACGCTCCCTACATACATGGGGCAAGGCTCTGTGTCTCAATCACGTTGGGCTGCTTGCTTCACTCTGCTCGGAATACATACGAGCCTCATTTCGGGGAAGGATTAGGGCTGCCCCAAGCAGCGTATTTGCATCGCCGTATGCGAAACTTTAATACATTTGTCTTCTACCTTTCCTCTGAAACTTCTCGCACAATATTTGGGCTTTGAAAACCACACTCCCGTAGGTGACAGGATAGTACAAATATAAATATATATATATATATATATATATATATATATACATATATACACGATCTTTCATTCTAGCCTCGATTTTTGTGTCGTTCACTCCATGCCTCAGTCCTGGGTTTTTCCCTAGTGACAAGAACTCGGGAGACGCACAGATGTCGAATAATCACTCATATTTGTTTGTCTACGTTTCCTGCAGTCGTCTTCTTGTCACATGGTGTAAGCTTGAGCGTGTGACACACACTATTCGAACTCAAAGCATTTGCCACGCAGGTCATCGCCGCCGCTTCTATCTGATCCAAATCAGTACGGCGTATGAAAAGGCTTTCCGCTTTAGTTACTCCGACCAAAGCTTTCTAAGTGTTTTTTCTTACATTTATACAACAGTGCATTTCATTTCGTTATGCATGAAATGCACCGTTGTATAAATTGGGCATGTCGTATTGTCCAGTCATAATAGATGCCGGAGAACCAGGGCTCAGTTAATATCACAGCTCTTCTTAAATACAGCCGTGTGAACTGTGACCCGTCTCAGAAATTGAAGATTTTCATCACCGACGCGAAACAGTTCTACTGAGTGTTTACGCGCTTTAGTGTGATGTAAGTATAAAGAACAGTGACTGTTTTCGTAAATGCATAGTCGTAACGGCGTTGTCCAGTGATATTGTAAATGTTAAGAACGTGGGCGCGTGTCATGTGCTTGTCCATTTCAAGAAGATAAGGGTTATTTCTTTAAACCAATATTTAAAGTCGAGGTTAACGCGATTAGCCTTGAAGCAATGTAAGGGTGCACTATATTCCCACAGTTGAGTTACTTAAACGGACACTAAAGTGAAAAATAATATCTTCTGCATCAGTAAATTACCGTTCTACAACACCAGAAACACCACTCTTACAACGATAACACGTTTGGTAAGCCAGAAAAAGCGCAACAACGAAATACGGGTGGCAACGCCTACTTAAGTTTCCGCACCTGGGGGCTTTGACGTCTTGGATATTGATGGCATATTCTAGGGCCTACTAATTGTATATAGCGGTACAGATTTGCTGCATTGTGTTCTAAAGGAACCAAATATTAAACATGGCAAGTTTCGTGAACCCTTATTCAGCCAACGCGGCCCAAATGCAAAAACATACTTTGGAATCCCTGACGTCACGCTGATGTATCGGCGCTGGGGTTTAGGCGCGAAATTCAAATACTGATACATGGACCTTCAGTTTCTCACCTAATAATCAAACAATTTTTTTTAAATAACTGCCTGCAGGGTTCTCAAACAATGCTTCATTAGACTAAACTGATTTATTGTTTAACTTTAGAGACCCTTTAAGAGGAAGCTTTAGCTCGAGTGCTCCTATCTAAATACATATAAAAGGAGAATTCGTTTTTCTCGGCAACCACTGCATCAAATTTGACGAGGTTTGTTGCATTGAAAAGAAAAAGTAGAATCTAGTGACTGTTGGTTTCGAATTTTTTAGTTAGGTTGTCTAATGTTTACTGAAAATCGGCAAAATCAAAAATTTTCTCAAAACTATAACTATCAAGTTTACAACAGTGTAACTCAACAGCGAAAAATAATAATACGATTCTGTGAATTGAATCTACAGTAAATCTGAAGAGGACAAAATTGATATGACACATATGAATATAAAAAAACATTTAGTAACATGGCAATACAGCTTTTTGCAGAACCCTTGTAAGCAACGTAACAAATTCACGTAAGATGTAAAGTGACATATAAAATTTGTGCGCTTTGAATGATCTACTGGATGCCGTTTACAGAACAGCGATATCTGTTCTTGATGCAGAGCTATGAATTTGGAAACTTCGTCCTGCTATTTTTTTCGATCGGTCATATATTTGAAAATCTTTTTAACAATATTCAGGCCCTAAATCGAAATTCCGCTTCCAACAGTCACTAGAACTTAACTTTCTCTTTCAAATGAAATGAGTTTCATTAAATCGGTCTATGGTTTATCTCAGAAAAACGTTTTTGCGTTTTACATGTATTTGAATAGGCCGCATCGGAGCTAAAGCTTTCTGCATCAGGTATCCTCTCTTGCATTTTCCTCTGTACACGTTGCTCACCTGGTGGCACCGCCATGAAGTCCGTGCGTGGCGACATTTTAAATGATTCTTGTTTTTGCTTTTGAAGAGTATCTCGTACCCAGAGGCACAGACACAGCGAGCCATGTTTGGGGCAAACAGGTTCTTTGAAGAGTGGCCCATATTCAATGCTGAATGACTAGTGCAAGAGTGGACAGACGACACTAAAAGGTGACAAGGAGAAGCGCTAACTTCAAACAGGTGTTTATTGCAAAAAGGTATGTATATATACTCTTGCCTGCTTGATCATAATCAGTTACAATTGTGCACGTCAACATGGTCATCACAAATAAACAAGAACGCACCAAGGTCGCGCCATGGCCTAAGGTGGCCTCCCACATACAGACCCCATTGCAAGTATGCACATTCTTTATCACTCAATGCTAGGGATAGTTTGCTAATGCAGCTGCCTGCGTTCTTGTTTATTTGTAATGACCGTGTTGACTTGCACGATTGTAACTGATTCTGATCAAGCGCGCGATAGTATTATACACACCGTTTTGTAATAAGCACCCGTTGGATGTTAGCGCTTGTCCTTGTCACTTTTTTAGTGTCGCGTGTCCACTTTTGCGCTAGTCACTTCAGTATGGAATACCAACTAGCCCGGTCTCACACCCTGCTTCAGCACATATTCAGTGGCACACACCTACTGAGCCAGAGAGAGAAAAACAACTTTATTGAGCCAAGCTCGACATCTTCTTAGACGCCGTCGATGGAAGTGGTTCCCTCTTCACGGGACCCATATGCTTCCCTAGCCGCCTGGCCCCTGGAGATCAGGACGAGCTGGTCTTCCAGGGCGGTGATGGTTAGCAAGGTCTCCCATCGCTCGGTAAGGGTGGATGAGGGATGTGGTAGGGTAGTGGGGCAGGTAAGAGGTGGGGGGATCGCCTTGATGAAATCGCATACTCCAATGACGTGTTGGAGCGTGCCTAACTGAGTTTTGCAGAAGTTACAATTCTCCTCGTACCTTTCCGGGTACATCTCGTTTTGAAGGTAAGGGTGCGGAAGGATCCTGCCTGTATGTGCCTGTAGATCGCTTGCTCTTCTCTGCTAAGCGATTTGTGAAGATCGGGGTAACGGCGCCTCTCCGTCTTATAATTGTTCGTAATGTCTCTATAACTAATTATGGACTGTGGCTCACCTTCCTCTACCCGGTGTTCCATCTCTCGGGCGAACTGGTGGGCAAGTTCGTTGCCCTCCAGCCCAGAGTGAGCCGGTGTCCATATTAACTCAACTTTACTTTCAGCTACGTCGCGTTTACTTTTGAGAATATCTGGTGCCGCAAGAGACACCCACCCCTTCCTGTAGTTGTTATACGCCTTTTGCGAGTCGGTGACAATTCCTAAGTTGGCGCGAAAGGTCTTCATTGAAAAGCGACTCATACCCAGTGGCACATAACCAGTGACCAAAGTTGTTGCCAGAGGGGTTCCTTGAAGAGCGGTGCATAGCTAATGAGCCAACATAGCCCGTCGGTTCATTTTGGACCGGGTTTCTTCAGCACAGCAGCCTAATGCTTTACCAATAAGACCACGGACTATCATGTGTCTATACTTTGCAGGAAAGCGATCAAAAAGAGAGACATATAGTAGACCAACAGAGCGATGCCAGAAAGTGCATGAAGTATCCTGAGAATCCTAATTACAATAAACGCAATGAATTTCAACGTTAAACCGGCATGAGTAGATGATGGGCAGAAAGTACTGAATAAATTATAGACAAGGGATGCTGTTTGTGGGCTTGTTCATACATCTTGAATAAAGGTGTGTGATAATGGAGCGACGTGACTGAGTTGGCTATCTTGTGCGCATGTCTTCAGTGTTAAACCCGTCGCACGTGTGCCGATAAGCGATACATCGTGCCTACATAAACCCTTGTTTTTTTGTGCAATAAAGGAATCTTGCAAAAGCTGCTGCTGCGTCCACATCGGTTATTACAAATTGCTTGCAGGCAGGAAAAAACGAGGGTAAAATAAAATACATTGTATATACATGGGACGTCCAATGCACCTTCTTCTATCCTCATCTTTCACTGCGCTCAAGCACCTTTAGTCAAGATCATAGACGCTTCCTTTGCACCTTTTCGTACTCCGCTGGTTGTGTAAACTTATAGCGGGGAACGAACTGTGCACGTAATGTCAGCATGAATTAGTACCGATGTTCTCTTACTCAATCCGGCAAGTTTTCTGCGTGAGCATGCACTAGCGCTATTGAAAGCGCAGCACCTACGTCTTCCTATACCCAGGGCTTTCCGAACAAAACTTCTGTGAACTTGTCACAAAATGGCCTTTGGTGGGTCACCGCTATTCCTGGTATTCGTTTCTTCGGCGAGTTGGAGTTACGTTGTCGCCGGAACGCTTTTCTTTATCGTCATCCACCTTTGTTCTGTGATCTTTAACACGATTCGCATTCTTAGTGTACTTCAACCGTCTTTTAGGATCTATCTGTCTGTCTGTCTGTGTGACCGCTTTCCTGCCAACTTGGGTCGCTTATAAGTTCACTACTTTCACGCAACCTTGTATTACTAGGCATGTGTCCCTGGTTATGCGCCACCCTTCAATGAACCTCTTTGATGTCAACTTGGCTCACTGATTACGTTCCACCAGGCGTGCTGCTTTTCACTGAATCTCTTGGAGGAAAACTTCTGTAACCGTGTCCCACTAAGGATGTGCCGCGCTTCAACCGCAAAAAATGATTTAGGATCTCTCCAGTGATTGAGAAGAACCGAACCCGGGCCATATATATTAACTAACTTCTATGAATGTGTATTTGCATATGCGTCACATGCCGACTTGATCGCTGCACCGCTGAATGACACAACGTGTGGAGAGACAGTAGGGAGAGAGATAAAAGGAAGGCAGGCAGGTTGACCAGTCAAGAGTCCATTTGGCTACCCTTGACTGGGGGAGTGCCCATATGGAAGCGCCATAGAAGATAGCTGCTGCATGCACATCTCGTACACCGTGCGTCTTGGTGGTCGTAATAGCATGTGTTGCTAAACTTTGCTTTATGGCTAATTGCATTGGTTTTGACGGTGATCGTGAGATCGTGCGATGGGTTTTGCCGCAACTTCTTTTTTTCACTTATTTCCATCTCACTAAACGAACCAGACAGGCGATTAATAGCACAGTATCATTTTTACATGTTTTGTAGGGTAACAATTGCTGTGTCTGTCTTCACCATGCTACGTTAGAGGTAAATGGAGGCCTAAGAAAGTCTACTCATCTGTAAAGTAATTTCCAGGTTTCCTTCCTTGTGCTCTTGAAGATCGATTGGGGTAGTTTAGAGAGTAAGAACACTGCTTTAGCAAGGCAGCATTGGCACCCTGATGGGATAGGTAGGCAGCATCTTTGTATGTGGTACCTTGTTGAAGTTAACGAAAACGGATATCAATGCATATATACATATATATATTTAATATTGTAGAGAAAGATTGGAACGGCATAGTGGGTCGTCCTCTTCCGTGACACTCGCGCTGGGAGTCCGTGCCCCGCTGAGACTGTCACCGCTGCGCTGCTTTTAAAATCTGATCAAGAAAAACGGAAGACACTTTGTCGATACTAAAGTGTGAATCGGCGGAAGCCTGAAACCATTGCCAATGGCGATTTCTTGCATCGGAAACACCACGGAGGCACAGAAGTCGTACACTGTTATGTGAATGTTTGTTTGTTTATTAAATGCCTGTAACGTCGTTCTTAACGAAGTGTCTGTTAAAATAGTTTGTGGCCGCCTGGAACTGTTGCAGCGCCGTTTGGGGATCAGGAGGAGAAGCGTCTTCCATGGCGGTGTCGGGGTGTAGTTGGCCATCCTCATCATCCACTTCGCTCGATTGACTTGTATTTGCTCGGCTTGCCGCGGCAAGATAGCAGTCACGGCACTTCCGAGCTTCATTCGCCTTGGTACGCGAAGATGCAGCGAGTCGCTTCAAACGCATTGCCTCTCTTGCATTGGCCCGTCGCGTCCCTGGATTCTGTGGTATCGGACGCGCCTCGCCGCCCTGATGCATGCGACGTATACGCTCAGCCTCTTTTGAGCGCCGCATGCGTTCAGCGGCTGCCGCAAGTCGCGTGTTGGGAGACACTGGTTTGGCGAGAGGAGGCATCCTTCCCACACGATGCCGCAAAGTAAACTGCTGCCACCGCCGTCACCACACCACACCCAAGCAGACGGTCGCCACGCGCGCCTCGCGACAGTGACGCCAGGCCACACAGCGCCCAATCCGGAGGCCATCTCAAGCGCCTGACGACAGTGACGTCAGGGCGCTACGTCGAACACACGGCCGCCACGCGTGCCGATGTGATGAGTCATCGTGCGCGGCGCCGAACCACCCCGACACCGGCATTTGACGACAGTGACGTCACGCACGCGAGCCAATCAGGAGGCCCACACCTGTGCCTAGCGGCAGTGACGTCCAAACACAGAGGATACCAATCAGGAGGCCGGAAAGCTGTGACAGTTTCTGCTAACGGCAGATGACCTGGACGATGAGCCATTAAAGGCTTCCGCCTTAATTAACTCCTTAAGATTTGGTGGAGAGTGCCGTGCCCACAAAACTTCCACCTTGGAACTTCGATCCCGTAACCTGGCATCTACCATTTCTCAGGGGGCCTCCCAGCAGCCACCTCCTCCTGCATCGACCGCGTGTCCTGGTGTGCCTCGTCACTGTGACCCTGCCATCTTCACTGGCGCAGCTGACACCGATGTGGAGGACTGGCTCGCAACGTTCGAGAGGGCCAGCGCGATGAACAAATGAGACGAGCCAGCAAAACCGAACCGTCTGTTGTTCTACTTCGTGGGTGTCGCCAACCCATGATATAAGAACCACGAAGCAGATTTTCCGACTTTGTCCGCATTCAAGACCGCCTTTGGCGATGTATTTGGTCGCCTCCTTCTTCATAAGCTTCGTGCAGAGAAGCGTCTGCGGGCATGCTCTCCGCAGCCGGGTGAATCATTGACCAGTTATACTGAAGATATTCTGGACCTACGCAAGAAAGCGAACACACCCATGACGGAGTCTGAACGTATCAATGGTCTTCTGAAAGGTATAGAACGCGACGTTTTCGACATGTTGCTAGCCAATAATCCTCGCTCTGTAGCCGAAATCATCACACTGTGCCAAAGCTATGAAAAGTTAGGGAGGCACTGGTAGTCGGCTCGTCGCTCTTCCTCGCACGATGGCCAACCCCTCGCTGGTTTGGCTACGATTTCGGACAAGTTTGCGTTGCCAGAGGAAATGAAAGTGGTCCTCCATGAGGAGGTTGCCCGCCAACTATCACTGATGACCTTTGCGCAGCCGCAGCACATGCAGGAGCCCACCTCCCCTTTTGCGCCTGCGTCCGCCGCGCCATTGAGCACGAGATCAACGTAGCTGTGCTTGAGCTCCGCCAGAATGTTCCTACGGCTGCACCTCTCACCGCCGCAGACGTCGTCACCCGGCCCCCACATATCCATGCACCTGCACAACTCAGCTACGCCGATGCCGTCGCCTGGCCCCAACCACTTCCGCAATGTGCGCCTCTCACCTACGCCAACTTCTTGCCTATACTGCGCCGCAGCCCCCCCCCCCCCCGCGCAACCATTCTACAAGTCGCCCCGTACAACGACTGCTGTTCCATGGATGGGACTTCCCCCAGCGAATAGGTGTCCCCATTTTGGACAATCGACCAATATGTTTTGCGTGCGGCTACTCCGGTCACGTGGCCGACTTTTGCAATCGCGTGCAGGCTTCTGGCGACGGATCATACCCGACAAGTCATCTTCTCGCTTCTCACCGCTCGTATGATGACCCGCGTTCTGACTCGTCGCCATCTTTACACCGGAGGTCACCGGGGGTGGTGGAATTCACACTACGGTTCGGCCTCATCCTCAATGCCGAATTCTTTTCCCGCTCCGGTATGCAAGCGGCTCCAGAGTAATCCGAGCTACCGCTCCTTTTTACTACTAAGTATCAACGGTCTGTGGACTATCTCCTTTCTCTCACTCTCGCCGGTGCTCCTATCCCCCGCACGTCATCCTGCCGAGTTTTAGGCATTTCCCTGCAAGAGCACCCTTTCACTAGACAAATACAGTCCAAAATCACTGCATGTGACTAAGTAACTCACTTAGTCTGACGAGGGGTCAAGCGGCGCGGTGGCATCGACGAATTCAGAGCCAATCAACTTGTAACAGCCTTTGCCTTGAAGAAAGTCATTTATTTATGCCATACTGCATATTTACGCACACAGAATTGCATGGCATTCAATCGGCTTAAAACACTGTTTATGAAGCTGCCCTACATCTCCCGTCCCACGCATCCACAGCCAATCTATGCCCAACTGGCCTATTTCTTCCTCTTGCAGAGCTCTTACACCTTCACAGCTATTGCTAACTGGGACGCCTATCCACTTCTACGCAGGGTCATTGTCTACTGCAGGGGGCTGGCATCCGGCCCATTGACTTTCCTCTGCACTCCCATCAACGACCTCTTCCCAGCAATCTCCACTGTGCCCCTATTCTCTCTAAGATGAACCCACAACTTCATTAGGGACGACAAGACCGCGTTCACTTTCACGACCCTTTTCCGCATGACACAGTTACATGCTACCTTGATGCAGCGCATAACCAAATTCATGGCTCCACTGCTTGCGTCCTTATACCCACACCCCTGGTATTCCCTCCACTACTACTGCTGGCCCCTTCTCACTTCCTACGTCGCCTCTATCCCTTGATTTGACAACAATCGTTCGCGCGACGCAAGAAATAACCCTTCTCCCCTAGTCTCCTTGGTGTCACATTTACTCGGACTCCATGGTGGAAATCCGGGCTCTTCGCGACAACAGACTCCCCGATAATCTTCATGACGACCTTTCAGACGTTCTCTTCCTTCTCTCCACAGGTCGCTCTGGTGTGGCTGCCAGGTCATGCGGGGATTGCTGGAAATCAGATCGCTCATGAGCTTGCCCCCGAGATTAATACCCGGGCGCTGGTAATCCTCTGGCCTTACCCACCCATTGCGGATGAGGTACACTTTTATAAGAGAACTCTGAAGAAGCACTACAAACACCTCCGGCATCCATTTCAGCCTCTTCCACCCCCCCCCACCACACCCCATCCTCTCCACTGCCTAAGTACACATCCTCAGAGCTATCCAGCTCAACACTTTGATTACTCCAGCTCGCCTATATCTTTATTTTTCCGGCTACTCATGTCCTAAATACCCCTCTACGTACGCAAATGTAAAGCACATCATTTTCTCTTGCCCTGCAGCCCTACAATCACCTCACTATCCGAACCCCCACCTCCCCACTGGCGGGTGTGGTAGGCGTCAGCGGCCTTCGCCGACCACCTGGCCATGGTCCTCCTGGCGGAGGAATATCTATAGGTCTTAGACTGAGCCTGAATAAGTTTGTTTCTCTCGCTCTCTCTCTACCCAATTGGTTAGGTAATCCGTGAGCACAATGAGCAATTTGTTGCCATGCATGATGTGAGGGAATGGGCCCATGTGATTAATGCCCGCGATTTCGAACGATTCGTTAATAGGGGTGATTGGTTTAAGGGCACAGGTTCTGGGCTTGTGACGACCTTAGGAGCTTGACAAATGGTGCGGAATTGCAAGTACATGTAGACATCGGAGCATATGCCAGACCCCCAAACTTTCCTTAATGCGAGCCAGAGTCTTCGGCAGGCACATATGGCCAGCAGAGCAGAGGGGGCGTCGTGACACATGAAGAGTATGGATGGTCGCATGGCCACAGGCACCAGCGGTAGGTTCAATTCACTTGCTGACGTCGATGGTAAAGGATGCCATGTTGAATTGTATAAGCTCATAAAAGTATTTCGAGGCTTAGGAGTACTGGTATCACCAGAGAGGCGGCAGACGATGTGGCAGATTTCGGCATTCTTTGATTGTGCACCTTGGAGATCGAGAACTGGAAATGCCGGTGCAGTGTAGTTAGTAATGACAGGGTTCCGTTAAGGGTAGTCAGCGTCTTGGTGGCATGAAACACTACGATAATCGACCATGAAGCCGTAGTCTTGAATTCTGAGGGCCCATAAGGGAAGTTAGGCACACAGGTTTTTTTTTTGTTCGGAGTCAGTGCAGGGCAACGTTGCTTGTAACAATAGCAAAATTCTTGCCGTAGACGTACAGCCGAAACTTCTGAATAGCTCAGACTACCGCGAGGCGCTCAATTTTTGAAGCAGGGTACCGACATTCTGGTTCACTGAGGCACCAACTGGCATAGGCAACTGGCTTCTGGTTCCCTTCCAAGTCAGATTGTAGAAGAACCTCTCCAAGCCCAGCACCACTGGCTTTAGTGTGGATGATTCTCGTCTTGATAGTGTGCGAGTGTCGTTGGGGTAGTCAGCGCCACCTTGATGTTGCACAAGGCTGATTCCTGGTCAGAGCCCCAGTGCCACTCATGATTTTTCTCAAGAAGTTCATTGAGGGGTGCAGCGCAAGCGGCGAAGCCAGGGACGAAACGGTGGAAGTAGGAAGCGAAGCCCAAATGGGTCTCCCGTAATCGAGAGTAGATGTAAGCATGAAATGGCAGTCGACAAAGCAGATTGCTTGATCATGCTACTAGCCACAATCTTAAAATCCGCGTAGTGCATGTACGCAACGGCACACTCCACCAGACAACACCGCACCACGCCATACTGTGTGCTGGCCCATATGGACGCTGCCCAGCTAGAAGAAAAAATAGTAGCTATAGCTGGCACGACAGGCAGGGAAAGACGCAAGGGAGACAGAGCCCACTGCCGAGATAGAAAAAGAAAAGCACCTGAAGGAGGTGCCATGCAGCGCGGCGCCACCACTTGCGGTGACGGAAAAGCCCCGCCACGGAACTCACGCACCGCTCGCGTTCAATAGAACACAGGCAACCCTGTCTCAGCGCCAAAAGATGAGAATGAAGTAGTGGAAAACTTTTCTTCCTTTTCTGATGTCGCTGGTTTTAGACACTCGCGAGCAGTGGGGTATGATTTAAGAGAGAAGAAAGAGGAGTTGAATGTATGCCTTTACCCCCTTTTGTTATTTCATTTGATGCATTCTTCAATCAACCTAGGCTGGCCAATCCCCCTGTGGGTACGAGCCATGTTTCTAGGCAACAAAAACAAGAACGAAGGAGTAGATGAAGCGAAGAGAGGTAAAATAAAACTGCTGTGCTCATAACAGGAGCATGGTGTCTACAGTTGCTGGTGGCCTGGACTACAAATGGGACCTCCAATGGATCAAACCCATATTCCAGACGACCTCAACTCCGCTCCCACTACCTATGCAACCGGTCAGGTACCTTCTATGGGTGTTATAGGAGCTACCGCAGCAATTACGCTACCGCAGCTATGACTCGCCGATCGCATGTTATGGTTCATAGGAGCTGACAACAAGGTCCGTAGTCATCGCGTCACATCTGAGTGTTGTAAATATGAACTCCTGCTTGAAGTTTTGTCGCTACCGGCCATGGCCAAGATACGCGACATTCTCGTCCAGCCACATCAGGAAAGGCCATATAGGACAATGAAAGAGGTTCTTCACCATCGCTTTCCACCTGCGCATCAGCGTATTCAACACCTCTTGAACAACGAAGTGCTCGGTGACCGACGTCCAGCTCAGTTTCTACGTCACCTACAACACCTCATCGGTGACAAACTAGATCCTTTCGACAAATCCCTTTTAGATGAGTTGTTTCTACAACGTCTTTCAGCCCACGCACGCATGGCTCTCGTCATAGCCAAGCATAAGCCCTTGTCGGAACTCGCCGAATTGACCGACGAGATGGTGAACGTCGCTTCGGCAGTCATTACTGCTGTCCGTAGCTCGCTCGCTTGCGTTATGAATTGCACAAGAAACACAACTTCAGTGACCGACCCTATCTAACTCATCAGCCTCTCCCTCTGCCTTCTATGCAACGGCCGTTTCAACGGCCTGAACGCAGTTTTTCATCTCAGGGCCTGTGCTACTACCGCCGATGTTTTCGCGCCGTGGTTCGTCGATGTGTATCACCCTGTTCGTATCACGCGGGAAACGCTCAGACCGATCGTGAATAACAGCGGCTGGAGATCATGGCCTTACGTCAAGACACCTTTTCCATATAGCCGACTGAACTACAGGACTGCGTTTGTTGGTGTAGACACTGGCTGCGAATGTCAGCATAATTCCTGCGTCCAAAGCTGACCAGTGTCTAAGCGCAAAGTCAATTCTCCCACAAGCTGTCAACTCTTCCGTCATCCGAACTTACGGACACAAGTCTCTTGACCTTGATCTCGGTCTGAAGAGAAGCTTGCCATTGCTCTTTTGGATAGCACACCTCCGCTATGGCTTCTTAAGGCTCATTTCTTTAGCCATTTTCATCTCCTCGTGGAAATGAGCCGCCGTCGCCTGGCAGATAACATCGCAGGTCTGACAACGGTTTTCGCTCGCACGCTACTGCTCTCAACCACACTTTCATAAAACTGCTTACCTCTCTATATGCAGCTTAACTTAATCAGTTTTCGGAGATTACCACACAGCTTGGGGTGGACAAACACCCTAAACACAATGTAACCCATTGCATTGTTACCACAGGCGAGCCCGTTCACTGCCGCCCCTGCCGGCTCGATACTCATGAACTTATAGTTGCCCGCAATAAATTCGAATATATATTGCAACTAAAAATCATTTGTCCATCATCAAGCTCGTGGTCGTCAGCAATACACAAGTTACGTCACCAATCATGGCATTACTTCACTGCCTGATAAAGTTCAGGCCATCCTCGACTACCCGCCACCAAAGTACACACGTAGCTTGCGACGTTTTCTCGGACTCATCAACTTTTATCGCCGTTTCATCCCTGCATGCTCTAAGTTTGTGCAGCCTCTTGAAGCGCTCCTTTCCATTTCGAAAGCTGAGTCTACCGCACTTCCTTGGGACACGGTCGTTGATCAAGCTTTCGCCGCCGTTAAGACCGCACTTCCACAAGCCGCCCTCCCGCATCAGCCTTCACAGACGGCTCCCACTAGCTTTATGGTGGACCGTTCTTGGGAGCCGTTCTTCATCAGTGGATTAATGGTGTATGGGCCCCCATCTCCCTTTCTACCGCAAGTTACTGGATGCTGCATTCAGATAGAGTACTTTCGGCCGGGAGCTTCTCGCGGCCTAACTTGCAATGAAGCATTTCAGGTACTTCCTTGAAGGGCGCCAATTTATAATTCTTAACGACCATAAACCATGCAGTAGTTTCCGCTTTACGTTCCTGCAGTGGCATCCATACTCCTAGAGAACTCCGGTATCTTGCTTTTATTGCCGAATTCAGAACAGACATATCTTACGTCAAAGGCAGAATTAACAGGGCAAGGGACGCTCTGTTAAGGCTGCCGTACCAAATCTGTCACCGGTCAGCATGCAACGAATCCCTTTTACTGAAACTCCCTTTGACGTCGTGGGACTCCATCACTTGGGACCGTTTCCACGTACGTCGCGAGGCAACAGTTTCCTAATCCTGGCCACGGACTACCTCACAGTGTGGACCGAAGTCAAGCCGTACCTGGCGCTTTGGCACAGCATGTCGTAGCTTTCCTTAACGAATGCGTCATTTTTCGTCATGGCATGCCACGCTTGCTCATCACAGACCGCGGCACGGCTTTCATGTCGCGCGCATTCAAAAACCTATTAAATGAACATGGAATTCGTCATGCCACGGCTATCCTTCAGCATCTGTAAACAAGCGGACTGGTGGAGCGTACAAACCGCACCATAAAAGAAATGTTGTCGTCATACGTGAGTCAATTCATAAGGACTGGGACGAATACGTCACCGCCGCAGTGTTCGCACTGAATACATCCCAGCAAGAGATCACATAGCAATAACCATTCAAGCTCGTCTGTGAAAGAATGCCGAGGCTTCCAAAAGATTCTTTGAATGTGACGCCACACTGCACCACCGTCCTCTTGGCACCAGCCCCTCCGAACTTCTTCGAAAGACTCGCTTCAGAGCTCGGCTGGTTTTAGCGCACCAACATGCAAAACTGCGTTCATCTTCCCAGCAAAGCACTTCCCATTTGTTTCAATCAGGAGACCTAGTAATGGTTCGACGCGTCCAGCGTGTATCGCAACTTTACGTGAAGTTTTTTGCCCCGATTCACTGGTTCATTACATGTAGTAAAGGCTCTAGGTCCTGATACATTCGGTCTGGCGGCTATTCTCGAACTTGGCGCCAAAAAACGAAACCGTGTCTTCCCCACCCATGCTTGTCAACTACAACTCTACGTCCTTCGTGGTTTCGACGTTGACTTCTCTTCGCCCCGAACCGCAAAATCTGGGGGAAAGTGGGGTGGCGAATGTAGCAGGTCAAATGGCGTACTTTGAAAAGCAACTGACTGACACGCGAGATACAGTCTGGAAAACTAGGACGAAAAAGGATGCCAGGGCAAGCTCATATATATGAGATTGCTCTGGTAGAGTTTAGCAGTAAGGTACATTTATTAATCGGGGTGGAGAAGAACTTCTAGGAAAGCAGGCAAAATGGTTTCGAAAAGTAGATAAGGGGAGTGCGAAGCCTTAGGGACATTCGTGAGTCCGACGTAGCGCAGACGCCACCATCTCAGCATCAAGAAGCGAGATTCTGAAGGTAGCGAAAGAAAGGCAACTACATCATATTTCGTGGCTCGAGGCAACGACCATCAAAAATATTTCTCTTTTACTGCCAAAGAAAAAGTATAATCGCGCGGGAGGAACGACGTGACTCAAATGAAAGTAGTCTTCAAATGTTTCATCGTAGAAGTCAGTGTTGGGAAGAGGGAGAACGGAAGCGATGAAGTAGAAAGACTAAAGTAGAAAAGAATATTTTCTGAAGCGGTGCCAGTAGAAGTTCTGTGTTTAGTGCATCCAGGAATTTATGATGATTTGTCAAGTGCAGGGAGCGGCGGTGCAAGGCTACTTGAGGTTCAGACGTACAGTGTAAGCTATACGAAGCCTCGTTGCTCCTTCACGAGCTGCCATGCTCTTTCTTTTTGCTACTGACAAGAAAAAAAATGGTTAGGGGCAACAACAGCTTCACCGCGTATGCGTACCTGTGAGAAAAAGTAACTAAACCATAAGCTCCCCCAAAACGCTGTTTTTCACAAACCATATGGGGAAAGTGAAATTGCAGAAAGCACCAGAGAGGTTGCAAAGGGACGTTTGCACTACAGTTTTCGATTTCAAGTTACAATCATAGACAAAAGAGAAAATCGACTTTAACGCGGAATGCTTCTTCGGAATACATTGGCATAGGGGACTGGAAACCTGCGCCAGTGAGTGAACCTACTTTATTTGGTCCACAATAGACGCGATTAAACTCAACGTCACCTGGCTAGGCCCACTCGGAGACCATCACATGAAACCTGACGGCCCTCTCGCGAGCTCTCTGTACTGCCAGGATTTGAGAGGTCTGGTGAGAATTTCTGCCCCGAATTTATCCATATCATATGAACCTCAGTGTGTCGGCAAGCCCAGCTCGTAAGTTCGAAAGCACATGTTTTTTTTTTTTTTTTTCACGGGAGATTCATGATAAGGACGGAAACGTATTCCTGAAGCTTACATAGCACTCACGGGAAAATTGGTAAGCGAGAGATTGAAAAATGGTAACAGAGGCACACACGGAAGCAAATGAACAAAGAAACAAACAAACAAGAAAAGTAGCGCATTCAAATAACCTGTCTAGATGGTCGCCGCTGAGTACGGCAAATTTAGGAGTGGATATATGTAACAGTACGGAAACGAACACGATCCCATTCCCCAAGGATGGATTGCTTTCATATCTCGAAAGTCAGACAACAACACTCCGATTCCGTTCCGTCTTCTGCGTTGATTTGTATGCTTTCTGTAAGTAGTTCTGTCATGGCTTCAACGTATAAAATCTCCTTTGTGTTTGTGCGCGGATATGTTTTTCTTGCTGTCTTTACGAGCCCTCAGCATGGAAGCTATAGAGAGGGCATAACGGACGCGAGCACATTTCCGAGGATAGACAGCACATTCGAGGTAAATAAATGACTGTAAGTAAGAGTTTAAGGAAATGTGGGCACCATGCTATGCGTGGCAGACGCCATTGCCGGCGAAGGTTGCTCGAAATTGTGAGAAAAACGGAATGAAAAAAGAATGATGCAGTGAGATGTCTCATTGCTAATGGCGGCACCTAATGGCAGCACCTCGCTGAAGTGCCGTGACCGCCGCTTTGTGAACCGCATACGATAATATGGAACTTGTTATCGTATGCAAAGCGCGATGCGCGGCAAAATATATACTTAGTTTTATGTTGTGCCGCTAGTCACCATAGCCATCTTGCAGAGCGCGGCAGTACGGGCTTTTCCTGGCACGAATATATACTACGAAATTCGGCAGAACTCATCTGACGATAGCATGTCGACGGTAATGCGTTTAGCATTGAATCGTATACAGCGTGTTTCAAGTAACTTGAGGAAAACTCAATATACAGATGCTGCGTAGTTGGACAGAGCTAAAGTAATTTTGTTTTTCGTCGCTTGGAGACACTCAGATTATTTTTGCATTCCACCTAGGCATATAATTAGTCCTAATTAATTAGCCAAATTGTCAAATATTATACTTAGATAAAGAGAAGCCCGCGAATACACGGTATATTGCCGCGCCACTGGCCGCTCGAGCCACTCTGCGTGTATTCGCGGACTCCTTTCACGCTCGGAAAAACGCTTTTATGTAGCACATGTTGAGCACCAGAAAACTGTATCGGGAGTTTGTCGTGTTGCTCTACAATTTCCTCATTAACACTTTTCATGTATTTATGATTAATATTTGAGAAGTTGATTGATTAATTAAGGCTAATTATCTAATCAGGCGGAATGCAAAAAAATAATCTGAATATCTCCGAGCAAAGGCAACAACATTATCTTCGTTCGGTCCAGCTACGTAGCATTGGCATATTTGCATAGTTTGGCTGAAGTTAAGTGAAGCACCCTGTATTGGCACAACGTATCACCACCGTCTAAATCAGTAATTATATGACGTATACTGCAACGGAACTCCTCTTTTGTGCTTCCCTAAGAAACGTAGGCACCATCTGTCGCCACCGCCGTGAAGCCTGCTGTTACGCTGCTAAGCACCAGGTCGTGGCATGAAATCCCATTCGCGGAAGCCGCATTTTCATGGGGGCAAGAAAAAAAAAACTTGCGTACTTAGAATTGTGCAACTTAAAGAACCCCAAGCCCCCACCGCGGCGTGCCTCATAATCAGACCGTGGATTTGGCACGCAGAACGCCATAATTCAATTCAATTCAAGCCTGCGTGTGGCCTCAGAAATTCACGGTACGCCGGTGAGTGTGAATGCTGGAAAAGTGTCGTTTGGAAGCCGGGATTCTCTGTCGTGCTTCTGCCCGGACACGTAGCGCCTTCTAGTGGCACTGCCGAGAGCTCCGCGCGTGGCCCCCGAGATCGGGGGCCACAGGCCGGGCGCGAAGGGAATAGCTCCTTCGCTTGCCCCACACTCAGCGGCACACACTCAGTAACCCAAGTAGGCGCGATTTTTATTGAAGAGTTGTACATAACCAGTGCATTCATGACGCAGCTCGCTAAAGTGGTGGCGTGAAATACGTTCATTGCAAAGTGGCATATAGCAGTGCATTTCTGGCACAGCCTACTAAAACGTCAAGTTGCAGTCTTTGACAAACCCGTGTGGCCTGGGTACGATTCCGCCCAGGACATAGCCAGTTACCCAAGTTGGCACCAAAGAGGTTCATGGAAGACCATGCTGCAAAGACCGATTGGCACATGCGCATCGCTTCAAGTCGGCGTCAAAGAGTTTTATTGAAGAGCGGTGCGAGCCCAGTACCGCATCTACAGTACGCATGCCGTCGTGAAAGAGTTTTTTTTTTCAATCCCTATGTGGGAAGTAGTAACCGGTGCCAATTAAAGGCGACAAGATCTCCTAACTACCATATAATAATAAAAAAAGGTTGGTTGAAGGGCGGCCCATATCTGCACATTGTTACACAATCTGTGATTCAAGTTGCTCCGACGGTTGGTTTCGAACCCTATTCCCTCACCGCACCAGCCTGACGCTCTAACAATTCGATCATGGGCTAGATATTGATCACGATTGGTGGCAAAATGGCTACATACAAAAATACATGCATAGAAACATAGATAGTTAGCCTCCGGAAAGCCAGTGAAGTGCCCTAAGGAAGCTAACGCGTTAAAATGGTGATGTACACTGTGCGCTGCGATGATGAAAAGGAAGAAAGATAAACAAATGTACGTTTGAGCTGGTAAGGGACCGCTCCTCAAACTCTTATTGTCGAATCGCTTTTCTCTGTGTCACCTGTCTTTTTTATTTAACATACATCAATATACAGCTGCGTATTACGTAACAAGATGACCGAATTTTCCTACTGAATGCTTCTGACGTGAAAAGCCTTCCTAGGAGGAGGGCTGATAGAAGAAACGACTTAAAGTGATGCAAAGATGGCCCACAGCTGAGGTTTTGTAAACTGCCATTGAGATTTTACGTTAGAAGGAAGCTATAGCTCGGAACCAGCTCCATGGCCTCCTATTCAAATACATGCAAAACACAGAAGTACTTTTAGAACCCGTTGACCGATTTAAATGACATTTGTTGCATTTCAGAGAGAAGTTAAATTGTAGTGGCTGCAGCAAGAAGAATCTTGATTCAGGGCTTAAAATATTTTAAGCTTGCCAAAAATTGAAAAGCTTAGAAAAATAAAAGCATGGAGTTTACAAATATGTAATTCTGCGTTACGAACAAATATCGCAGTTCTGTAAACTGCCTCTGTTATAGCATCCAAATTGTACAAACTTGGTAAAAGAATCTACAGTTTACTTTATTACAATGCTTACAACAGTTTTGCAACTATCCTACTCGCGTATTAGTGGCATACTTCAGAATGTTGCATAATACATCATTTCTGTGCGCTTTAGACGTACTATCAGGTTCATTTTATGGAATTGTAATATCGTTTTTCATTGCGGAGTTTCAAAGGGGTACACTTGATAGTTCCATTTTTAATTACTTTTCTATTTTAAAATGCTATATAAAGATCATCTGCTTAAATAAAAAGTCTGCTTCTTACAGATACCACATTTTAAAGTTTTCTCTGAAATATGCCAAACTCCAGGACTTCTATTTAAATATGCCATTTAGACAGAAGTCCCGGAGTTACAGCTTCCTCTTATGGAAAGAATTCTTTAACCTTCGTCCCTGCCCAGATCAGCCTTAGTTGCTCTTAATGCACTAACTGGTTTTCGAAAAGCATCGTGAGAGTATGAACTCTACTATTTACCATGCACCTTATATTGTTTGTGCGAACAGATTCTTTTCACATTTTCTTTACACACACACACACACACACACACACACACACACACGCACACACACACACATATATATATATATATATATATATATATATATATATATATATGCCACAGTGTAAAGCCAAAGTGCACGAATTTGGGTTAGAAATCAGTATTTCTGCAGCACCATGGTGAACCGTGAGGAGGGCGAAAGGCAACAATATAGGCTGGCGGCGAATGAAGACGGCAGCGGGTGTAAACATGACCGTCGCTTCGGCAAGCGATGCGCATGAAAGAGGGACACATACAGCACTGTGAGGAGGAAGGTCAGTATCTGAAGCTACACAGATCCTGCTAAGATCGTGAACTTGAAAGTCGCGAGATGGCAAATCGCACAGAACGGAGAACTGAACCTCAGCACGTGCACAGTCGATGACGGCATGATGGCGCGACAGAAAATCCCAACCGAGAATGACATCGTGGGAGCAACAAGTTAACACAAAGAAATCAATGGAATACAGAATGTCTCGAATCAGCACTCTGGCAGTGCACATAGCGACTGGCTGTACTTGTTGCGCACTGGCTGTTCTAAGCAATGGAACCGAAGGCTTCATGGTCACTTTCCGCAATGCACGACAAAGCTTCTCACTAATCACGGACACAGCAGCACCTGTATCGACGAGCGCAAGGGATTTGATGCCATCAACGCACACTTCAATGACGTTAGCGGGGGAAAAACGAGGACTTTGATGTTCCGACGATGACGCAGTTCGTGCCTCAGGAACTGCGGAAATCAGTTTTCCGCCTCAGTAGTACTGGCACTGGGTCTACGACGCATGGGTGAGAGTGAGCGCCGACGAGGGGAAGGCGAGCGACGAGTGCCGTAGAGCTGTGACTGCGGTGCCGGTATGTCATCAGCAGCGTAGACTTCCGGTGGTGGTCGTGAAGGCATATGGAAAGGTCGGAAGTCGGAGCTGGGTCGTCGCGGGGTGCCCACGAAGGCCGGCAAGCGCCGGCGGCAGAAGCGCACTACATGACCCGGGGTACCGCAGGCATAGCATATTGGGCGGTTGTCAGCAGTGCGCCAAGGATTTGGACCCTGCTGCTGTGCACTGAAAAAGGGATCCGCCGGCTGGCGAGGCGAAGGCGGAGGAGAGAACACCGGCGGGCGAGGCGCTGAAGGCGGAGGAGAGAACCTCTGTAGACGAGGCGCCCGTGCAACGGCTTCAGCATACGTCAGAGGCGCGGCCACGGGAGCCGGCTGACACGGAGGTGGAAGAGCTTCGGTCACTTGCTCTTGAATTATCTGTCGGAGCGCTGGAGCCAAACATTGAGAAGGCTTCTCCGTGGTCGGCAAAATCGAGAGCTGTCGTGCGACCTCCTCGCGCACAAATTCTTTTATTTGCGTCAGCAAAGTTGTGTGGTTGTCGCCAATAATTAATGCTGCTAACGAATCTTCCGTAGGCGGTGGGCGCCGAGCTAAGATGCGTTGTTTCCGTAGCTCGTCAAAACTTTGGCACAAATTGATAACTTCGGCCACGGTACGCGGATCCTTCGCTAACAACATCTGAAAGGCGTCCTCATCAATGCCTTTCAAAATGTGTTTGATCTTGTCCTGTTCTGACATTGACGGATTCACGCGCTTACACAGGTCAATGACATCTTCGATGTAACTTGTGAAAGTTTCACCGTGATGTTGCGCACGCCCCCGTAAGCGTTGCTCTGCGCGAAGCTTGCGCACAGCGGGGCGCCCGAACACTTCAGCGAAACTTGTTTTGAATGTGCTCCATGTGCCGAAATCGTGTTCGTGGTTTCGGAACCAGAGGTTCGCGACGCCAGTTAAGTAAAACAACACGTTGTGCAACTTGGTGACGTCGTCCCACTTGTTATGCTGGCTCACCCGTTCGTAAGATGACAACCAATCCTCCACGTCATGATCATCGGTGCCGCTAAAGATGGCAGGATCACGCTGGCGCAACACACCGGAAACGATGACCGCCGGAGGCTGTGGTGCATCTTCCTGGGTGGTTTCGTCAGGCATGGTCGTAGCAGTCGGTAGCGTCCGGCTTCGGAGTTCCAGTTTCCGAGGTCTACCCCGCAGCTCCACCAAATGAAAGGGGGTTTATTGCAGCTCGTACGAGGGATCGCAAGTCGCTCTTGATCGCGAGTCCCAGCCGTTCGTATCAGCAGCCCGAGCTCGGGTCTCGCGCCGCAGCGGTGGCCAGTCGCACAGCGCCACATGCGTGTTCCCCACTACAATTTATATATATATATATATATATATATATATATATATATATATATATATATATATATCTGTGTGTGTTGTACCCTTTCCACTTCCTCTAGTTCAGCGTAGCCCACCAGACTGTTCCTGAAGTTATTATGCCTGCATTTCTTCTCTTATTTTGTTCTCTCTCTCTCTATCTGCGCTAGGACCAAAAACGCTGGTCGATTTCACGTCTTGAATTGCGTCCTGATTGCTTAAAGGGCAGGCACGTTCTACTGAAGAAAGCGTGAAATAGGAGTGCTGATGGCTACACAAGCTTCGAATTTCTAAACTAGGAAGTGTGCCCACACGCCATTTACTTATTTAGCTCAAGATTCCTCATTGGTGGGCACTGTTCGGGACACTGAGGGTTACAAGTTGGGTTACAAGAAAAAATAAACAAGATCAATAAAAGCAACGCAAATAACAATAACAATAAAAATGCGAGCGTGCCTGAGCACCTATGAGTTGTTAATGCGAAAGCATTTAATCTCCAATTGAACGCCGCTGAGGGCGGTCCTTCTACCTAAGAGATCCTCCCGAGCAAGCGAGCGCGTTGCAACGTTTGGCCAACGCCTCCTAGATAGCACAAAGCCGGTGTACTTCAATCCGTGACGTCATGCTACCTTGCCCGACTGCCATAGAATCTAGCGGGAACGCTCCCGAGCAAGCCGTGGTGAATTTGACGTCACCGCTTTCGTCACGCTGGGCTTGGTAATGGAAATTTCGGTCCAAGTAGCATGATGCCATAAAGCAGAGCGTACAGGTCTGCTATCTTGGAGGCGCTGGTTTAGCCCAGTGGGTAAGACACTCGACTTCTGAGCGCGGGGTCGGAGGTTGGAAACTCGCTACCGCCAACGCTTTTCCTTTCGAATTTATTCTGTTCTTTCATAAATTATTTTTTCTTTCTAGCGATTACCGAGGCGAAATTAGAACGCAAGGTGAGAGCTTGCGTGGACAAGGAACCTGCGCATAACAGAGCCCTGCGAGAGTGAGTGTGACGCGGTGTCGCAACTGTGCCCTCTCCCCTCCTGCGACACCTCGTGCCAGCGCTGCAGTAGGTGGTACCTTTCGCCCGCTCTCTCATGTCCAGGAGCGCATGTCACGTGGCGCCGCAGCCAAAGGGAGTTTATGTGCCGTTTCTGTGCTCCATACTCGGCTTTCTCGCTCAATGGGCATTTTGATGCTCCCGTATAAAAGAATCTTAGAAACAAAAATAAAAGCCTATTAGAACAAGTGTAGAGCAACAATAGAAAATGAAAGCCTCGTTTGAAGAATAATGCAACAATTAGCGAACGAGTTAACATAAAACGCTTTACCGGAACATGGGTACTAACGTAATAGGCCTGTTGTACAACAAACAGAACCAGCTAAACACATTATTCAACGAATATTGGCACAATAGCACACAAGACATATAGCTAGGGCATATGAACGAACATACGAATTCAAGAAATGAGGAAAAAAGCTTAAGATAGAACTGTGACAACCGATAATGGCGGAATAAAACAAAGACGGCATGTCTTTTACCAGGCGGTTGAAGATTACGCATGCTTCCTGGAGGCGCGTATAATCTGGTCTAGTGAGAACAGTTAAGAAGAAAATGCACGTCAATAAGTTGACAGAACGTTTTCTTGGTCGCTTGTTCGACTGGTACTGCTGGCAGGCGCATTCCACAAGAAGATAGCACAAATTCTTACTGCACCCCTCCGCTCTAGCAAATGTAGGCAAAAAAATTATAGAAAAATGAAGTCAACCGCAAAGAATTGCGCGAGAACTATAATATAGTTTGTTAGCATAAGCAAATAACCCAAACGACTTAACAAACAAGCGAGCAAACAAGTGAGCGAACGAGAAAGCGAACAAGAGAAAGAGAGAAAGCTAAGGAGTGATAGAGAGTGCGAAAGAGCGAACCAGTCCTTTACTTTCCTTTGCCAGTCGGACCATAAGCTAACTGCCGACCAATCACGAAAACTGTCGAAAGAGCGAAAGAAAATTATTCGGTTTAAAATTAAGTTAAATCACACAAGTCACCGAGTGCACTGTTCTTTATAGAAGTGGCGTACAGATACATATGATCAATGATGGTATGTGCAGACGCAGTGTTAACGTGGTCGCAGGGCATTATCGTGAGAAAATATCGGTAAGCGAAATGTCACTTTATGTACTTGCACCGAGAAAAAAGAGTAAGGATACCGGAAGTTTTTCGGCTCACAGGCTTCATCTTAGTGAAAAGAAAAGGGAGTGATAAGATATAGCCTGTCTCATTATTTGGTCGAGCAGACATTGTTATTCTTAATACCTGGATGTAGTCGAACTTTAATCTTCGCTACACGCACACTCTGACCATAGATTATGAAGAGCCCAGGACAAGGTAATAGGCTAAGCTCTTATACATGACGAAAGCCTGCTTTTGCGCAAACATAGCCATGTATTACAAATGAGAATCTGGAGACCCCAGTGCTTCAGACACTTTCATAGAGGGCCTACTGATGGCATATACCTAAATAAAATTCACAAGGCTAGCTCCCATGTGCCATATGACATGTTTCTTGTTGAGCATCCTATATTAGGGTTTTCTTTTCTGTTTATTCTTTCATTTTTATTGACGAACATATAGTGTCTATTGCATCGCACACTAAATCTGCGAAAGATCGACAGCGGATGTCCTAAATCTACTAATTGAATTATCGCATGCCACAGGAGTCTAACGAAGTTAAATATTCCGCATATTCTGCTTCAGAATTTTCGAAGAAACATAATGAGAGGGACCATCACAAGAAACACAAGTTTAATTTTCATTATACAATAATGGAGCTTTAGTACCATTTCATTTGCCAACAGACCAGGAGCGCTTATTGATTTGTGGTTTCCCATATTGAGGAGTTTGCGTCTTCTGTCAGCGTATAAATGTTATCAGCATAAAACACAAGTGAATAAAAGAAGAAAGAACACAATTGAGAAAAAAAAGATGCAATGTGCGTGAAACTGTATATAGAGAGCCACCCAACATGACCAGCTTCCATCTAAATCGGCAGTTATGCGGCATCACATACTTTTTCAACATGAAAAGAAACTTACCTCAGAGTATTGATAGAACCTAAGTGCATCAAGGCAACTAGTAAATAGATATTTTGGTTATCATTATATGTTTTGTTCACAGAACCTCATTTGCATGAAGAAAGTTGTGGCGGCGTACGTCCTGTAGTGCCTGTGCGTAGCCTTTGAAATTCCTGCTCAATTCAGCATTGAGTTACTTTTGAGCATGCATTTATAAACTGTCTAAAACTTCCTTTCAAATATAAGTGACATCATGCGTTACACCGGGTTCTGTGCATCCCAAAGCAAGTGGCTGTTCCTTAATGCTTCGCCATGCCTTCTCAATATTTGCTTCACGTCTGAGCACACAGCTTCCCAAAAAAGAGGGCCCTGAATGTCACAGCGCCTACGCAGAATGCTGACGTTCTCAAGGTGGCACAGGTCTTTCCTCGCTTATCGGACTGCTTTAATGTGCACGCACTGACCCTACAAGTGTGTTCGACCTTAGAAGGCTTTAGCCACGGTTAGCTCAGTGCTACCACTGAAGTATGATGGTGTGCACGACTTAGCTGTAGTGGGATATGTTCGCTCTCCACGTTAAATTATTCCCTGCATGCCCACCACGCAGCCCTCACAGGCCCTTTTCCATGCAACGCGACCTGTCGGAGGCTGCATGCGCTTCAATAATGTAATGCATTTGTTTGAAGTTCCTGAAATTTAAGGTTTTAGTAGGCTCTTAATAGAGCCTACGAGAACTTAACACATTAGTGCCTTCATCGAAGTTCACAAAGAAGTCTTGTAGAAAGCTCGGTATGTAATAGAATTTTCGACACAGGTGTGCGCATATTGAAATTTCCGTACCAAACGAAATAATAATATTTGAGCAATAAAGCCGCCCGATAATTCACAGAAGGCAAAGTATTTTTTTTTTAATTTCTAAACAATCTATGATAGAATGGCGGCGTTAAGGCAACATCGGTAAAGAAAAAAAATTTAGTGACATTATTAAATAGGCTACGATTCACGACTGAACGTACATAAAACGTAGCCGCCTTGTAGATGAAAATAGTGGAAATGTGATCATACCTTATGTATCATAGCATTGACTGCAAAAAAAAAAAAGACTGAAAGAAACAGCACATGACTAGCTGCATGCAAAATGCTCAATTCACTGAAGAGGCCAAGTATACTGCTTTAGCGCAACACATTTGTTTAAAATGATGAAAAGGGGAGAGATATCATTCATATGAGATAGGGTCGCGGGTACCAATGTAACCAATTTGTTCGCTGCGTAAAGGCTAGCAGCTTTTTTTAATTACTTGTATTTATTCTAGTAAGGCTAACCTTGCTCTCCTTTCTCCCAGAAAGTAGTGTCTGTGCGGGGCAAACACGCTCTTCCTGCAGCAGTATCATTAGAAGCAGCTCACACTTGCATCGGTGTTACTCTCTTGTACACAAAAATAAGTTTTCTCATCCTTTACACTCGTGAATCGTGTATAGGGACAATATCGAGAAAGGGCCTCTATGTGCTATCAATATCGAACCTTCTTGAGTCAATGCGATAGATCATGAATATATGGAACTGCCGCAGTCGAAGACACTTGGAATTTCTGACCTCGGTACCTTCTGACCACCACACTTAAGGTGCATCAGGACTGTTTCACAAGCGGTTAAAATCAAATTTTCTGATAAAACCACTTCCTTGTACCACCTGCCGCGAAAAGCTTTCTTGAGGAACATTATTTATTTATTTATTTATTTATTTATTTATTTATTTATTTATTTATTTATTTAAGACAGCCTCAGAGCCATATGACATATGGAGGGGAGGGGTTACAGATTAGTAGTGTAAAGCAAACAAACAAGTGCAGTCACTTCTGTTAGTTAATACAATAATTTTCCGGATTATACAATGTTAGCTATTGTTTCGTCGAAAAGTTTGTTATCAGTGATCGCTACGATACCTGAGGGAAGGCGGTTCCATTCCTGAGATGTACAGGGGATGGAAGACTGAAAGGATGACTTCGCGTGACATGAATTAATTCTTACTTTACTGCGACGATCGACGCCGTTTGAAATGTACTGAGGCCGCAGGATTAAATCATCGTGAAGCTTGGTGTAATTAAAATTTTATGAAACAGCGAAAGACGGGCAGTTTTGTGGTGGTTAGAGAGTGCAGTAAGTGCTAGGTTAGTTTTCACTAACGTTATACTCGCAGCACTGTTATAATTAGAAAGAATGAAACAGGTAGAGTTATGTCAACATGACTGGGATCCGATATTGCACATGCATATTAAGGTTTCGAGCGTATTAGAGTCTTGTAAAGCTGTAACTTTAAAGTAGTCGGTGCTTTGAAAAAGTTGCGCAGTAAGTTCCCGAGCATGCGATTAGCATTGTGAATGACGTACTGTATCTACGTAGTCCAATTTAAGTTATTTGTAATGTGTATACCGAGATATTTATATCACACAACAGAATCACAGGAAACCCTGTTCAAATGGTCGGTGCTAGGAGCGCAATTCCATCCGGATACACGCATTATTTTTCATTTGTTAATATTTAATTCCATTAGCTGCTTTCCGCAAAAGTCATATATATATCAGCTTGGAGTGTTTTGGTACCATCAGTGTTTTTAACTTCCCG
Source organism: Dermacentor variabilis (assembly GCF_050947875.1). Taxonomy (NCBI): domain Eukaryota; kingdom Metazoa; phylum Arthropoda; class Arachnida; order Ixodida; family Ixodidae; genus Dermacentor; species Dermacentor variabilis. The sequence goes on from NC_134569.1 coordinate 129,104,413, forward strand.
CAAGATAACACACTCATCTGCGAACAGAAGTATGTTAGAAGATATTTTGGCGGTCAAATCAATAATATATATAAGAAATAATAGTGGTCCCAGCACAACCCCTTCTGGTGCACCCGATTGAACTTCGGTGAGTGGAGAGTTACGGCCGTTAGCAGTAACACATTGGAAGCGGTTAGTAAGGAAATGCTCTATCCATTTTAGAATTTTAGAATACCATGACTTCGGGAGCGAAGGCAATACGCAGGACAAAATCTATTCCGCTATTCTGTTGTTTAGCAGTCTTGAGTGTCCTGACTTGTAACTGAGGATGGATCCGAGTGATCTGGGCGAGCATGTCCAACAAAGGTGTTCTCGACTAAAACTAAGGCGAAGATCAGGAAATTTAATTCCCCCACGTTTAAGGCCTTCGCACTTGAACATGAATTTTGCCGCAATCGCTCAAAACTTTTAGAATGCTTACCATGTTTCTGGACCGAGGTTCGCACAACGATTAGGCAGCTCTCGACATATCGCATTACCTTGTTGGCCAGCCCACGCAGCTCAGATGGTGTGCTTCGGTAGACCTTTCGAAGGAAACTTTCTTTTGGCACCGGTGCCATTTTGATCCAATGCGCACATACCAACAGAGCTCGTGGTGTGTGTGCGTGAACTCGGATGATGTTGCTCAGTCAATACCAACCAGCCTAATTCTCACTTCTGATAAAACAGAAGTGCTGCTTTCTGGGCCATTTAGCTAAAACAAGAACTTCAGAAAACCAGCAAAAAGCTGAGACGCATACACGACGGGAAAGACGAGACACCACAACGCTTGACTAGCAACGGACATATATTTGAAAAAGAAAACAGAACCCTCGGCCATCAAAACGCCGTCGCATGCGCAATGCTCTTAACAAGGTATAAAATTCTTTAAATTAATGAACACCCTATTTCCCTTATCTATTTCTGCGTTGTACTTCCCTACCTTTAAAGCTCAGCTTTTAGAAAAGCTATCTCTCACTTGCTTAGAGAGATAGAAGGAACACAGATGCATTGTCCTTCCTCTTGTACACTGATATAAAATAGCCCAGGTATTTCTCTTTCGGTTTTCGTCCTTCCCCTGCCAAGAATCGTCCCATTTTCAAAAAGTGGTGCACAGTCACACTGACGACAGCGACGACAGTGGAACGACAGGTGACTAGCTCCTTTACAGTTGGTCACCGCACAATGTTCGCGCATCCGGTCATTGACGCATCGGCCTGTTTCACCAATATAGACCTTACCGCAATTCTACGGCTTTTTGTAGATAACATGTGTCGCGTACTTGAGTTATTTGTTCATGTGCTTGGTTTTACAGGATTCTTATTTCTTTCTGGCATTTTCGGTACAATAACCGCACATTTCGCATAGTACAAACATCGTTTACATAGCGAGAAAACAGAAACCATCTTGAAACGACGAAGCTGTTTGGATTTGTCCAACGTGCCGTAAAAGTACCAATCGAATGTTTAGCATAAAGCAATTTGTTTTCAAATGCTATGTTTCCGTGAAAAACAGCCTCCTGGTAAACTTAAATTCAAAATACGATCATCAATTGATCCAGAATCCAATGTGAGAGGATCTTGAATAAGCGCACCCATACATTTCCTCGCGTCAATGTATTCTGGCGTGCATTACACATCCCATAGAGCAGCGAAAATTATGTTTTATTTCCTCCCTGCGGCAGCGGCGACATAAAAAATGGCCACAATGGAAGATAGGCTGCGGCCAGCCTTAGGCAATTTGAAAGAGGGGTTCAGAAAACGTGAACCGAATGGGTCTTATATTGCTTCCACACTGCTTTTATTCTCATTTGTTCTTGTTTTATGAGTAAGCGCGGGTCGTGGGCGTACAGTTCCGCCCTTCCCAAAAAAATTGCTTATGCCAATTTTGCCGCAGATAGCAAACGGCTTCGCTCGAATATGACTGCTGCCGTTTCGCGTCATTGGAAGTCAGGAAGACGCCGGTAGCCTTCGCGATAGATGAATCAATATATTCGCTATCTGCAGAGCGTGACCCAGGGATTCGAAAGCGAAATAATTGCAACCTGCAGGGCCATGATTCGTCCCTCGCGTTATAACCTCTCCGGTTTCCCTGCGGCGTATCGGACGAGGCAACGCCTTGCACAGCAGTAAATGCCTTGGCTGTCGCAATCAGTAAGGGTATTCTTTTTGCAAAGAACCGCAACACAGTGGTCAATCACATGTGAAATATAAGGTTCGAGATTGGTTTGAATTTATACACTAGGTAAAGAGCGATCATTCTAAACGAAAAAAAAAGAGAACTGAAAGAGTGAAACTGGCGCACTATCCGAGGCTCAAGTTGTAAACTGTGCTCAGTGAGCAGAAATGTAATGCAAAAAATTCAAGGCCATCTTGTCCTACGCAGGTGGATGACCAGCGGAGCTGTAAACATTGTGGTAAGAAAACGTGTGGCTAATACATTATTGCATCACTCATTGTTACTTAGTAACGACGGTCACAGTGGCTTTGTGGTCGCGATGATATACACTGGTAGGCAGCATACTCGCAACTGCAAACACATTGTTTCGTAATGCCAAGTCGATGCACGTACGGTGTGGAATCGCAAGCAATATGTCTGCAACCCGAAAGGCATAAACCACTCACTTTTCGGTCCTCACACAACCGAATTGAAATCACCGACAGCGACTACAGGGGCAGCGTCATCTGAACTAACCAACGCAAAGTGAGTAGCCATGAAGCTTACGTGGCTGTGAGCCATTGCTTAGTTTGCTTGCTTACGAGGTTATGAGCAATTGTTTACGGATTTATGAGCCATCGATGATGACGGTTTTCGACTTGCTGCTCTGTATGTTGTACGAGTGATTAGAAAGAACGTAAGCACTGTTCGCTTCACTTTGCTGAGTGCTTGGAGCCTCTGCCTTACGGTGCTGTGAGCCATTTCATATTTTGTTTGCTCATGAGGGTATGAGTGCTTACGGGCGTATGAGTCATTGATGATGATAGTTTTGTTTGCGAACACAAAAATTAGGTTGGCTGTGAAAGTATACTTAAAGCCTTCCGTGCCAGGATATGTTAAAATTATTATTCTTTGAGTTAAGCATGAGTATACTATGCAGAATGTTTTAAGAGTGTTCGTACAGAAGTTTTTGAGAGAGAGAGAGAGAGAGAGAGAGAGAGAGAGAGAGAGGAGACAGAGATGTTATATAGGTAATGGAGAGGTATGTCGGGTGGCTACGCCTAGAAGGTATAGAATTGAGCCTGTTAACTGCGCGCAAACTATGTTGGCAATAACGTCGTCGTTGAAACCTCGCGGCTCATTTACTGACTACATTTTTAAGCATCATCCCTGCTCAGTATTTGATACGGATTTGAGAGAAAAATGTTCATACATATAAAAATGCCGCCAGTGCGCAATTTGTGTTGTCTGCAACATGGTACCTACAGCCTTGAAGAGCCACATTGTTGCTCGGTTGATTCCACCAAATCCCGGCTACATGAATTATAATAATCCCATAAGAACGACAATAATGACGATGACATCGGTGCGAGAACGTTGTGATAGAAAGAAGATTTAATGAGTAATTCCATGTGTAGTTGTATTTTCCATTAGTCGTTTTTTTCTGCGACAAATGAAGATCCAAGTCTTCTATACTATAGGAAATAAAATATTGACAATCATCAGAACACCCTTAATAATTTACTATAATACTTGTTTTAAGCATGATATGCTTTTAGCTCCCGTTGTCGGCGCCCTTCAAGTGACATTGAACCAAAAGCCAGAGCCGTTATTCGGTCACTCAAACGAGGAGATCCGGGGAAGTTGCAATAACAAAGCGACGCCATCCGGGCAACCAGTAAAAACTAGGAAATGCGTCTCTGGCCCCAACCCTTTCTCCAGGACAGCATTACATACGCTAGTTACTGCCCAAACTAGTTATAAAAATATTGCTTCCGAGTTCTTCCTAATATTTGTACACAATATCACTCAAGCTGTAACTTGTAGTACACTGCAGTTTTATTTGTCGTTTTCAATAGCGACGTACAAAAGGCACGTACAGGGAATCATGCCCTTCATTGTCATCTTTTGGCGTTTAGACAGGGTTGCCTGTGCTATTTTGAACGCCAGCGGCCCGTGAGTTCCGCGGCGTGGATTTTGCGTTACCTCGGGAGATGGCAACACGCTGCATGACGCTTTCTTGAGGGGATTTGCCTCTTCTAACTGGGCAGTGCGCTCTTTCCCTCTGGCGTCTTTCGCTGCCTGTAGTATCACCTTCAGTCGGTTTTCTTCTTCTAGCTGGGCAGCGTACATATGGACAAGTGCACAGTGTGGCGTGGTGCGGTGTTGTAGGGTCTGCCGCTGCGACAATCCACTACACCTTGCTAGTGTCATCTCCAGCTGATCTGCCGGTTGCTACTTCATGTTTACATCTAGCCTCGATTACGGTATAGCCAGCAATTATTTTATTAATCGCTTCGGGTTTCAGAACCTGGAGGTGTATACGTAATGATGTCATGATAAATTGGTTCTCTACGTTCTTGTTCGATAACTTATTTAGTTCACAACGTTACCGTACCCTGCTCTGTAACCATATGACGTCGCAAAAATTTTCATGGTGTTATGATGTCACAATAATGTTGATTAAGCCAAGTTCGCATTTAGACAGCAAATTCAGGGGAAAGTTAATATAGTTTATAGTGTTTCCAAATGTTCACACTTCCTAAGTGTCATCATGTTTGGTGCCAAAAGAACAATCTCTTTTTTCTTACTGCATGGTGCGTTATATGGTACATTATGGCTGAATCAGTTCGTGTGGTCCTTATCCGTGGACAAGCTGCATAAGTGAATTGTGTAACTTATCATCCGTAATTGCAGCCGTTCGTGGCCCGCGGGCTGGTCGGCCGGTGACCCAGCATCAATAAGCACTTTCTGTTTAGTGGGCCGTGTTCCTCAACACAGCGTCAGGAGATGGCGAGAATTCGCTGCAGACGTGGGAGAATGCAGACTTTCAGCCCTTAACAGGCACTTGAGGTGCTGGGCACCAGGACCAGGCTACGTAACGTGTAAGGACGGGCCCAGCCTGAAGTCTCAAGACTTTCAGTCGAGTTAAGTTACGACAAAGGGAGCCGACAGACGGGGGGGGGGGGGGCGTTCAGAGCACGTATATCCCATTGGAGAAGTGATGAGGAGAAATAGATGGGCTGTCAGGTAAAGAAGCAGAGCAAGTGACCTTATCAGCTAAATTATTATAGTACTTATGACTGTGAACGTCAACCCAGTGGACTCATGGTGAAATGCTGATCCTATGTCAAATCAAGGACACATAAACACATACCTATTCACCGTGTTTCGACAGCTTCACAGCGTTGAGCGAGTTGGTGTGGATTTGAAGGACGCCAATGATGCTCAAAATGCAAACATCTATGACTGCATTGTGTATGGCCTGTAGCTAAAGTAGAAAACAAAAGTGACAACAACGTTAACAACAACAAGAACAGAGCTGTTTTTCGGTCCAAAGTAAAAGAATCTGTTGTTCTTACCACGTAGCTGTAAATATATTGAATACCGGTGTGTGCCGCGTGGATGAATATAATATATCCTCCATTCTTCTCGACATCTGCGTCTGTTGAAAAGATGGGGTGGCTCCTCAAAATAATTATCTCTGGCAGAAGAGGTGACTTCACTTCTCCGTAGTTTCATTGTCTGAAAATTGGAGCTTCTACAACTTCGAAAATAGCTGTGAGTACTGTTTTAAACTGTGGAAACATGCGAAATTTATATAGCGTGGTTTTCAAAAACTAGCGCACGATGGCACACCTTGCGGACTTGTGACGAAATGTTGGGATAGTATTGTAATACTAATGTGGCCTTTTACTTTTTCGCTTGGCGTTACGAGATCATACTAGTGTATGTTAAAATCTATGCCCTACATCACTTCGTGTTGTGGCGAAACTCACAACAGCTATCACTGCGTAACATCAACCAGAGCGAGAAGGAGAGAAGTTGACAATTGCGTAACTATCCTTACGTGATATTAAGGCGCAAGCAAGAGACCGAGCACAAAGATTGGCCACTTGTCATTTAATTCAAAGTCCGTAAGAAAAGTAACATTATTCTCGCCTGCCTTGAAAATGTGAAGATAGTATCATGTTGTGCGCCATATCCATGCGTCAAGTTTGTCAACTGTGCTCTCGCCTTGCCTATTCCTGAGGTCTTTCGTGCTCCTTTGCTTCTAGCTCGCGCCTCTCGCGTTCCTCTGCCTCAGATTTCGCTCAATATTCGCCTTCCAAGCCTCGTCATCTTCTTGGACCGTCAGGTCCTTTTCCTGCATCACGTCGCGATTCGCTTTCCTTACTTTTTGGCAGCCGGCGGAAATGCCCAGCTCCTCACACGTTTGAAAGAGGTCCTCCACGTGATATGTGTACATCGCTATCTCGTACGTCGTCTTGTCGGTTCACAAAATTTACCCTCACTTCAAGGTATCAGGCACTGTTTAAGTAAGGTCAATTTCCAAATCATAGTCTACAAGAAAAAAAAAACTTCCCTAAAATCTGCTTGTGCGACACGAAAAGCAAACATCAGGCGCTCACCGAGCCAAAGGGGTTGACGGCGGTTGGTCTCGTAGCTGCCATTGAGCGGTGTAGCGGGGGTAATCCGCTTCGAATGCCACAGCTTGTCATCCACTGTTGTGACCTCGGAATGAAGGACGAGAGACGAATTCTTGCAGCAGACAAAGAAGAGACGAAAATCTTTATGCAATATATACAGCTATATCAGGAAATAGCGTACATGCAGGATTAAGGACGCACTAGACCGACGGCGATGGAGGGGGGGGGAGTAGTAGTAGTAGTATAAACTTTTATTCAAAAAAATCACACTCAGGTCCAGTGGGTGGGTCCCTCAGTCCAGGGCCCCACTGGCGATCGCGGCACGCCGGGCTTGGTCGAGAAGGGCCAGTTGGTCCTCCCGCACCGTGCTGGCTAGCCACACCTCCCACTCCCTACTGTTGGAGTTTTGCCCCCATAAGGGGTGATTGGATGTCTTGTGGCCGACTCTGGCACGACCATGTGATATGGTCAAGAGATGGCCGCCCTTCGCACCAAGGGCAAGTGTTGGGATACCGGGTGGGGTGTATGTGGTGTTGTAGGAGTAGGTGTGGGTATGTACGGGTTTCTAGTCGGCGCCAGTCCCGCATTTGCGCTGAGTCCAAGGATGTGTCTGGAAAGCTATACCGTTGCCTTCCTCGTCTCTGTGTCTCCAAGATATCTTTTGCTGTGATCGGAGATTCTACAAGAGTGCGTTCCGTCGCTCGGATGCTATATTCTCGAGCGAGGCGGTCCGCCCTCTTGTTACCGCTCACTCCGGCGTGCGCCGGACACCACGTTAGCGTGGTGTTCCGTGAGATTTCTTCCTAGGATTTTGACGGTGAGTTTGGGCAGGGTGCCTGCCATGAAAAGGCGACATGCCGACTGCGAGTCGGTTAGTATTAACGCAGAACGTGCTCTATTTTCTGCGTCACGTATAGCCAGAGCCACCGCAGTAGCCTCTGCTGTGGCCACCGACCCTGTTCTGGCTGTTGCGGAAATAGTAGTTTGTGCGTTTGTGGCTACCACAGTGAAACTTTTGCTATCCTGTTTGCACGCGTCCGAGTAATAAACCTCCGGATTTCTACCGAACCTGCGTTCGAGTGTCCTGGCCCGTGCAAGGCACCGTTGTCTGGAGTATTTCTCGCTCATGTTTTTAGGGATTGGGGACACAGAGATCTGCGCTCGTATGTTCGGTGGGAGGAGTTCTCTTTGGTCGTTACAATGTGCCGGTCTGAGTGGATACCCTAATCGACGCAGAAGTGTTCGACCTTGCTCCGTGGAATTGAGCCTTTCTCGTTGTGCGATCAGTGTTGCAGCCACGAGTTCTTCAAACGTGTTGCTAATACCCATTGCATTAAGAAGGGTCGTGCTAGTGCAAATCGGTAGACCAAGCGCCGCCTTATAAGCTGTGCGTATAAGGGCGTTTACTTTAGTTTGCTCTGAGTTTGAGACTTTTTGGAAAGAAAGACCAAAGGTTACACGGCTTATGATAAATGCCTGTACGAGCCTTATCGTCTCTTCCTCCTTGAAGCCTTTTCTGTTTCTTGCTACTCTGTTTATCATCCTAGACACGCTGTTAACCGTTTTCCGGAGAATTGCGATCGTGTGCCCTACTGCTCCATTTTCCTGTATCCATAGTCCGAGTATCCGAGCTTTAGATACCTCCTGCATTGTTTGACCTCCCAGAGCAAGCTTTATCGGAAGTCTATCGTCCTTTCGTGTATAAGGCGCTCTTACTCGGATTAGTTCGGACTTCTCCGGGGCGCAATTCATGCCAGCTTTTGTTACATGATCCTCAACAATGCCAATTGCCTTCTGGAGGGTTTCCTGACGTTCCCCTAGAGATCCTTTTGCGGTCCAGAGAGTTACGTCGTCCGCGTAAATCGCATGTCCTAAGTTTGGGATCTGTTATAGTTTCACCGCTAGTCCTTTCATCCCTATATTGAAAAGTAGCGGTGAAAGAATTGAACCTTGCGGCGTTCCTCTTTTGAGGGTCTGTAGAACATCTGAGCGGGTGGATCCTAGCCCTATCGTGGCTGTGCGGTTGTCTAGAAAGGATTTTATGTATTCATAAGTGCGCTGTCCGCAGTGCATGTTCGATAGTTCCGTTAAAATGCTTTCGTGCGAGATGGTATCGAAAGCTTTTTTGATATCTAATGCTACTATGGGGGGGGGGGGAGGGGAGGAATCTGTCTGCATTTCCTCTCTCTGTGTTTAACACTTCTTCTTTCAGTAGGAGAAACACGTCCTGTACTGACATATGCTGTCTAAAGCCGAACATAGTTTCCGGGAAAAGGTTGCTGTTTTCTATGTACCTAGTGAGTCTCATCTGTATAACCTTTTCAAAAAGCTTACCCAGACATGAGGTAATGGATATGGGTCGGAGGTTTTTTATGTCCCTCGGTTTCCCTGGTTTCGGTATTAGAATTATCTCTGCATGCTTCCATGCCTGTGGGATTTGACCTCCTTCAGTCCATACATGTTTGTTAAAAAGATCTGTTAGCCCTGTTAAAGCATTGAGGCTAAGATTGCGAATCATGGCGTTTGTTATTTTGTCCGGTCCAGGCGCCGTATTTTTCTTGAAAGTTTGCGCTGCCGCGAAAACCTCTGCCACCGATATAGAGGCATCTAGCTCCTCATTGTTCCCTCCTAAATATGTGGGAGTATCATGGTTTTGCGTGGAATTTGCTCCTATATACATGTCTTCTAGTGTGTCTAGGAGATGGGTGTCAGCGTCTCGAAATTCGCATTCAAGTAATCGCAGATCTCAGTTCGTCGCTGTTTTTGTACTTGCAGGATCTATCATGCTTCTCAAAATGGCCCATGTATTTTTTGTGTGTAAGGTTCCTTGTAGAGATTCACAGAATTGGTGCCAATTATTGTTTTCTAATGTTTGTGCATAAGCATTAGCCTCCTGTGTTAGTTGAGCTATACGAATTTTGAGCTTTCTATTTAATCTTTGTCTTTTCCATCGTCTCGTCAGGCTTCTGCGTGCTTCCCTTAAATGTATGAGGCGGCTGTCTACCGCTGTTATATCCGACGTTGTAGCAATCTCCCTCGTTGCTCTTTCGTGTGTTTCGCGTATTTGCTCCACCCAGGTTTCAATATCTTCTGTGAAAATGAGCTGCTCTTGTTTATCTCGATATACAGTCCAGTCTGTAATGCAAGCCCTCCCTAGGAAGCGACGGATTTTGGGGGAATTGACACCTATCGAGACAATGTTATGGTCACTCTGTATGCTATAAATGGGCTAGTTCTGCCTTAAGTCCCTTTGGCGACACATCGTGAGCATGAATGAGGCGGGCTGGGTGCGGACGTCACCGCGTCCCATTCCTTTTTCGTCCCGTGAGAAGTCTCAAGGCTGCGTACCACCGGACTCCACGGGAAAGAGTCAGCAGTTCCGTGAAATTTTGAAGGCTGTCAGTGGATTAGTTTTTGTGCTGCGTACGAACGGAGTAACTCAGTTCGACTCACGGGCAGGGGTCGGTGGTTTCGTGGAACTGTGAAGGCTGTCAGTGGATGTTTGAAGCCCAGCAGAAGGGCAATCACTTCACAAGAACGCGGTGGGCGGGGGTGGGGGGGGGGGGGGGAGAGGTAAGGGAGAGCCCGTCGCCTCGATGATAGGCACGCAGTGTTGCACAATAGCCCGCTCACGCCGCAGCATAGAAACAGAAAAATCAATACAAAGTGCGAAGCGTTACCATAGTAAAACGCAGTTAGAAAACAAGGATTTAGCCGAGATTTTGAAGTAGGCGGGATGATTATTATTTCAATAATTATTTACCGAAATAATTTTATAGTAAAACCTATCGAAATGAGGGGACCTCGAAAATGATTATGTTGTTCAAATGACAAAGAACCCGCGGTTTCTCACACAACTGCCCAACAGGCAGCAGCAGAGACATGCGAGAACTGCTTCATGCATCTGTTGGAATAAATTAGTCATATACTTCCTGCTCATTTTTGAACAGTGATAGAAATTTGTACTTATTATTGGTACGGCTTCGTGAATCCTCGAACGTCATATGTGCCTCCGACGTACGTGCACATGCTAAAGTGCGCACCAATACATCTGAGGCACGGAGTAAGACATATAGGAGGTGAAACTACCGTCAGCGCGAGCGAGCGCGGGCGACCAGATAAAGTCACAATTGTTGTATGCGCCGACGGGGCCATATACAGTGGCGGCGCCATGCGGCGCGTCGTAGAAGCCGCAGCGAAAAAAAAAAATGCAGCGCCCGGGCAGGCGGCTCCGGCCTACTCCGGCGCGCTCTCAACGGCGGTAATTTCTTTCCAGGCCGCCAGGCGCCGCCAGCACGATAACGGCTCCGCGGGCTTGTGACCTTTTCTGGTCGCCGCAAACAGCGGAGTTTCCACTCCTAAATATTTCTTGCTCCGTGATCTGGAGGCGACATCAGTGATTTACCGAGTACATGCTAGATGTCACTTTAATATCACGCCTTCACAAAACGTCGACGTTTCACCACGGCGCATAGCTCCTGCATCTTCCGACGTGCAGCTGAAGCGACCATCCATGAACAAGTGCACGTGTCTGAGCTAAAACCCCTCAATTTTTCAAAAGTAGCGCCATTCTTAGATATTTCCGCCACCCGCTCACCCTGGCGCGTCCTCCTCCAAGCCTCCTGTCGCCCCAGCCTCCTCCGCTCCCCCATTGGCCAATCTGTGTCACGTGAAAGCAGGCGCCGCGCTTTTGTATATTTTTTCTTTGCAGCACGGAGCAGGCTCCGCGCTTTTGTATATGTTTTCTTTCCAGTGCGCGCCGACCTCGATTGTTGGGCCTGCGCGACGAAACTACGGCAGGCGGACTGACGGAGTGCGTTAGCATAATAGAATGTGTAGGGCCGAGAACTTAATTGCGATGCCGTGCTGCTGCGCCTTCGGTTGCCGCAACAGACACAGCGAGGGCAAAAAGCTTTTTGCTTTGCCGTCCGGCGGGCGCAACGCAAAAAGAAGTGTGGATTCGCAGGATCGGGCGGGCTGTCTTCGAGGAAGTGGCAAAGAACGCACGGCTTTGTGAAGTAAGGGCGACGGCTACTCACAACCTCATCTTTTGAGCCTAGTTCACGCCTTCCGCTTCGAAAAAGTGTGTGTTCATGTTCTGCGGGGTTTTTAGCGCGTTGGTTGACTTTTTTTTTTTTGGACTGGGATCTCATTGTTTCATTTAGTTTCGTCTTGCGGTGAAATGCACGCATCTGCGGCTGGCCTGTCACATAAAAGCGACTTTATTCAGGGTGTGTTTTGAGCTCCACCAGAAGTCAGCACTTTCTCGACGCTTTTGCAAGGCTCACTGTGACTTACGATGCAGCCTTTTAGCTTCGAATGTACGCCCGCATGTATTGCTTTGGTTTGTAGTGATTAACGTTTTTAACGTTCTGAAGCGACTAAAGCTAGGATGGAGGTCGTAGTCGATGGCTCCGGATAACATTATCTAGCTCGCCTGGGGATGTTTAACGTGCACTTTGATCGTAGAGTCGTACGTGGGCTGGTAAATTCCTCGTTGGCGTTTCATAACACTCGCGCGGGCGCGCTAGCGCTGCTTTAGAAGTTGGCGCCTCGACGCGACTGTATTTCTTCAATAAATGTCATTTACCAGTTGCAGCAACTTGTCATTATTTCGTATTATTGACGGCGCCTCCAGGGCACCAAAGCGGCAACGGGAGCACCAAAGCTAGACCCAGGGCTGGAGGAAGGCTCGCCGAAGCCTGTGGATGCCAAGGGGGTATAAGATCGCGGACAGCCCATTTTGTATGCGAACACTCCCTGCGACGCCTGCTTTATTATAATGTCACGCTCTCTTCAGAGGCCTCTGTTAGCCATTACATGTGCCCTCCGGGAGCAGTACATGAAAAAAAAAACAATATATCGTCACGGTTACCAAAGCACCCCGCAATGAAAGAAACGGCCCTATTGCCAGGCATTGCTCACCGCACACAGCCGGAATCTCTCACGCGGCGGCTGAACAAAAGTATCCTGCAGGTACGCAAATGAACCTAAGAAACCACGTACACATATTTTCACGCTGTCAACACCTGAAACTTGGGTAATTACGCGCGTGTTTGAGTACACCGCGTGCTTGCATCGTGTTTCAGCAACACCAACTCTCAACGTCGCGCGCTTTACGCCTTAAATACGCCTTGAGTAACGGTCCTTTTCTCTATTTCTTCCGCAATTTCAACACGAAATTCTAAAGGTCAGTTACCGACTGACGAAGAAAGATCTCGATTGAAAAAATTACCGACGATTACGTTACTTCCTAATGCGAAATTTGAGCGCAGCAAATAAGCTGTTTCACCTTTTCGATAGATTGAGGCAAAGAAATCGAGGAACACATGTATGCGCTATCACAGAAATTTTTTTTTATATTTCCCGTACTCCTGGATCATCTCGACGGCGGCGACGGTAAGCTTCTGCTTCGGCGGCACGCACCTCTGGATTCTCACGGCGACGGCGCTGGGCCTCTGCTCTGGCAGCTCGTTTAGCAGCAGCAGCATGCAGCAGCAGACGGAGGACTTCCATCGGTCGTCTCGCTCATGGCTCAGAAAGAACTGGCAGATAATTTCGCAGTGGCGAACGGCAGCGGCAATTTCGGCTCGGGCGGTGCACATATACAGATCCGCCGCCACCGATCTGGCTCTCTGATTGCCACCGCACAGGGGTTGCATTGGAGGAGGAGCGAAGAAAGGAATTAAGTTCGAGCCGGCGCTTTGACAACCGGAGACTCGCAGGAAGAGGGGGGAGGGGGGCGGCGTGTACACCCAGCGGCAAACGATGGGGGCAGAAGCGCGCGCAGCAAGCGGACAACACGATAAAGGGAGGAGGGAAGAGATAGCAGCGACTGACTGATGCCGCTGACGCCGATAGTGAGTCAACCCCAGCTGCGGAGTTGGTTTCAGGGACAACGCCGCCGATGCCGACACAAACAATATGATACCCTCGCTTCCGCAGCGCTAAGAACCAGGTCTAGCCGTGGGAAGGTGGTCACGTATTCGTCGACGTGCCGGGGCCTACGTGAAATAACCGGCGCGTCGGCAACTGAAGAGCACCCTATCCGCCACACAAGAACAGGGGGGGGGGACCCTTTCCTCCTCTTTCTGCATGGCGGCGACGGTGTTCTATGCAGTCACGTTATCTTGACTCTCTAGCGGCGTCAGCGGCATCCAGCGGTATCAGTCGGTCGCTGCTAGCGCTGGGGGGATGAAAGGGGGGCGGAGCTGGTTACGAGGCCGACGACAACGCCGACGACGACGCGAAACCCAGGAACGGACGCCAAAGAGCTGCGCTCTAAAAACTGCTCCACAGGGCTCGAACGAACTTTTCTGCGGATTTCCTCCCGTAGCGTGTTAGCCGTCGTCTGCTACGGCAGGCCCACCACCGTCGGCGCCACCGTCGAGGCCGCGCCGAGCGGAGGAGGAGGGAAGTGGTGGGCGCTACTTTGGGAAATTGAGGGGTTTTAGCCTCAGCAGCAGTGTGTGAAAGAGTCGCTTCAACTTGCTCTTGCTCCCGCAGGTCGATTATGCCGGAGTTCTATCCGTCACGCATTTAAACTATTATTTTTGCTCTTGTGGCAGAAGAGCAAGATGTCTACAGACACATAGTAAACAAGGCGACGAGTAAATGTTACATTATATAATAAGGAGTTCTGTGGAAACTGCCAGGTAATCCTCTTGCATTTTTAGTATCTTGACAAAAGCTTACTGTTCAGCCACGTGGTGGTAGTCGGAGCTCTATGCTTCACTTCCAGCGAAACTGGGTACACGTGATGTTCGACACCATAAAATCCCTCGCCACACTGAACAGCTAGAAAGATTACAAGAAAAATTACGAAGTTCCTCTTTATTTCTCAACCCAACAGCAACAAAGACGTCGCTAACAATGGCAGCAATCTCAACAGATCCGCTGTCCACCTAATTGGGAAGAGATTAACTGCTCCATGGCGAAAAGCTCACGTACGCGGAAACCAGCTTAGCGCGCTCCAGTAATGTAGCGGAAAATCCGTGTCCATCTGCAGAGCTTTCGTTAGGGTTCCTGTGAAGAAGCTTGCACGCTTTGCGTAGCGTTAGCTAGAACATGGCGCATGTTCGGTATTCAATTAGGCGAAAATTTAATGCGAAAACGCGATAGCATTTCAAGGTTCCTGAGTATTTCTCACGCTTCCCGGGAACTGCAGCATATGTAACCGTAATGGTTGCCGGGATATGCTCGCGGCGAACGCTGTGCATGAACGCAAGCTTTCTGGTAGAGACACGGCCTCTTGCATGGGCCGTGAGGCGGCGGATACGAGCGCCATCTGGAAGTGTTTCAAGGAAACGGGCACGCCGCTCCATGGACTCTGAGATATTTACGCGCCGGCGTGCGCAAATGGCGGACGCCGTCTCCGGTCTATGCATTGTAAAAACGCAGGAAAAGGAGTTTGTTTGAGTTCTCGCGTAACAGAATTAGGTTTTCTCGTATATTCAAATTACAATCAGAGAGCTTTCATGTGTATAAGTTGTGTGTAAGTCACACTTTACAATTCTTCTACGCATTTTAGTTTTAGAAATTCAATTAGTTCAGTCAGCTTCTTGCGTCAGATGGAAGGGCTGGGTATGTGTGGTTCGAAAAATTTTTCGCCAAAGCCACGTCTGATACCGACACAGGATTTTCTGCGACATGAGCTCCTTAATGCTATCTCGTTAAAATTGTGTGCATTACTAGGCAATAAACAAGTGGTTAGGTTTCCTGTAGCAATCGACGGTAATGAGCAACTCACGACCGTAGTCACATCACTCAGGGGCCTAAACACAGTATTTAATGCATAGCGTAATGAAGAAGAAGAGAAATTCAATATCGTCACAATATTTTTACAGCCATGCGCAATCTGGCTTATCCGCGCACAAGAATAGGAGTTCATTCATCATCTTCACTTTGTCGCCTCCTTGCGTGCATCGCCGACTGGCTGTCCCGTGACAACATGATGCAGAACCGCTGCACTATTCGGTATCTATAAGTCGTTTGTTTTCTGTCGTGCAGTGACGACGTTTTCAATGATGATTATATTTAGATTGCTCAAATGGGGTTAGGGGTGGAAAGCGTGTATCTTGTTGGCGACACCAGACGGGGATGTATAAAGAGTGTTCACAGCGATCCGCCGCATAGTCTCATAAACTTTTTATGCAAAACGTGCATTGACATTTCCAAAGCCGTGCTTTAGACTTTCGATTCCGGAACTCTGTGAGTTTAATGTTGTTACAAATATTTAACGTCAAAAGTCCATTGACTTTTCTAAAGTCGTGCATCAGACGGTACAACGAGACAAACCAAATCAACACACTATTCCACAACCTGACAAAGCACGCTGCGAGGTCCGATGAGACGAAGCGTTGTATTGCTGCATTTGTGCCGTCATGTTACAGAAAAGAATATAATTTTTTTTTCACCTGCGCCAAAGTATCGATGTCAAAACACTAAAACCAGCAAAGGTAACTACGGTCTCATTTATTTTTATACTTTGACTTTTCTTCGCGAGGACACATTGAGCCGCTTTAATTTTCTCGTTCTCGCTACCCGCGGGCTGCCATAGGCAGCCAGAGCGCATGCGTTTTTTTCGTGTTGCCCCGAGAACCGTGCAGCGCCCTTCGGTTTGCATTCGTTTTTCTTTGGCTGAGCGGATTTTCACCTGCCAGACTTTTGTACAATTTGTGGCTAGCAGACGAGAAAAAGAAACAACGGTCGCTTGCCGCCATTAATGTTGGGGCTCGACAGATTCCAACGCGTTTGCTTCAGTGCAACCTCTCCGCAAAGTCTTGTCTCGCCGGTGTAGCATACCGAGCAGTTTGCGTATGGTTCTCTGTGGACAAAGTGCCTCACATTTTCTTGGATGTCCTTCAGCGGCCACATTGGGGGCCCAAAGTAGGCATTCAAATGTAGCCAACCTGCTTTCCTTTGCGTGCTTTTCCATTTCGGTGCCCCCTCCCCGCGAATGGGGGAAAAAAAGTCATTGTTGTGGCGTAGCGAATTGTCGCAAATGGTGAAAGTTCGATTTTGTTACTTTTTCATTTGCGGAAAGTAATGGGCGACGGTACGCTTCAGTTGCTGGATACTCTTACTATATTATCCCCATATCCATTATATGGACACTCCACACGCATTCCGGCCGGCCCCGTCGCCCTCATGTTCCGTATAAAGTCCAAGGGCGATAACGTCGGGACCGCGCGCCGCATGCTGTATGGGCAAGGGAAAGCGTAGTGGGGTGGACGGGGTGTTATGGGTGCGCCGACGATTGTGGCTCAGTCTTGTGGGCGCAAGGGAGAAAAGCTGGGAAGAAGCGCACCGCCTTTGGTCGCGCGCGATACATCGTGGGGAGTAAAGGGAGGGGGCGCGGGCCTTGGGATTCTGTGATCTGTGAATCTATGGTTTCCAACATGTTTATTTGCCTTGTTTGCAGAGAAGGCAAATAAAGGCGACTTTTTCTTAGATCATCATCATCAACCAATTTTATGTCCACTGCAGAGAGAAGGGCTCTCCCTGCGATGTCCAATTACTTTTGCCCTGCGCCAACTGATTCCAACTAGCGCCCACGAATTTCCTAATTTCATCGTCCCCCTAGTCTTCTGCTTTCCTCGACTGCGCTTCATTTCTCTTGGCACCGATTCTGTAACACTAATGGTCCACCTGTTATCTAACCTACGCATTACATGATATGCCCGGCTCCATTTTTTATCTTAATGCCAATTAGAATATCGCCTATTCTTGTTTGCTTCTAATCCACCAGCGCTCTCTTTCTGTCTCTTAACGTTACGCCTAACATTCTTCGTTCCATCGCTCTTTGTGCGGTCCTCAGTTTGTTCTCGAGCTTCTTTGTCAGTCTCCAAGTTTCGGCCCCACATGTTAGCACGGGTAAAATCTAATGACTGTACACCTTCCTTTTCAATGATAATGGTAAGCTTCCAGTCAAGAGCTGAGAATGTCTGCCGCATGCTCTCCAAGCCATTTGTATTCTTCAGTAAATTTCCTTCTCACGATCAGGGTTCCCTGTGAGTAATTGACGGAGGTAAACGTACTCCTTCACAGACTCTATAGGCTGACTGGCGATCCTGAACTCATATTCCCTTGCTCGGCTATTCATCATTATCTTTGTCTTCTGCATAATAATCTTCAACCCCACTCTTACACTCTCTGTCTTAAGGTCCTCAATCATTTGTTGTATATCGTCTCCAGTGTTGCTGAACAGGGCAATGTCATCTGGAAACTGAAGCTCGCTGAGATATTCACCGTTGATCCTTACTCCTAAGCTTTCCCAGCTTAATAGCTTGAATACTTCTTCTAAGCACACAGTGAATAGCATTGGAGAAATTGTGTCTCCTTGTTTGACCCCTTTATTTACAGGTATCTTCCTACTTTTCTTCTGGATAATTAAGGTAGCTGCGGAATCTCTGTAGATATTTTCGAAGATATTTATGTAAGCGACCTGCACTCATTGATTACTTAATGCTTGGATGACTGCTGCTGTCTCTAATAAATCAAATTCCTTTTTGCAATCTATGAAAACCATATGGAGAGGCTTATTGTAATCTACAGATTTCCCGATTATCTGATTAACGACATGGATGTGAGCCATTGTACGGTATCCCTTCCTGAAGCCAGCCTGTTCTCTTGGTTGACTAAAGTCCAGCGTTCCCCTTATTTTATTGGAAATTATGTTGATGAATATTTTATATATACTGGGAGTAAACTAATGGGTCCATTATTTTTCAATTCTTTAACGTCTCCCTTTTTGTGAAGTAGTATTATGCTTGCATTATTCCCGTTATTTTGGACCCTTGGAGTCAATGGACACTTCGTATAGGAAGCCGCCAGTTTTTCAAGCATTATGTCTGCTCCATCTTTGATTAAATCGACCATTATTCCATCTTCTCTTGCCACGTTTTCCCATTTAATGTCTTGCAAGGCCCTTCTAACCTCATAGCTAGTTATAGAAATAGTTTCTGCAACTTGTTCGTTAATGCAT
Organism: Dermacentor variabilis; assembly: GCF_050947875.1. NCBI lineage: Eukaryota > Metazoa > Arthropoda > Arachnida > Ixodida > Ixodidae > Dermacentor > Dermacentor variabilis. Next base: position 129,123,004 of record NC_134569.1, read on the forward strand.
CGAATGGAGGTATCGTGGATCCTCTGGATACTGCACAGGCCAGTATAAAACTCTTCAGCTGCTTTTACTATACCTTCGAGAATTCTGATGATATTACCCTGGATATCTTCCCGTGCCTACATCTTCGTTTGTCCTATTACAAGTTTCCTTCTCACTGATTGCATGCTGCATTCATTTTTTGCGGCTTTCTCAGTCTTTCTGGAGTTATAATTTCGAACATCCTTCATTTTCTGCTTCTTGATCGGTTTCGACAATTCCGTAAATTCTATCTAATCTCTTGAGTTGGACACTTTCTATTATTTTTCGTTTCTTTATTAGGTCCTTCGTTGTTTGGCGGAACTTACCCATTCGTTGCCTTGGTGCCTTACCTCCCAGTTCCATTGCTGCCTCTGTAGGTAGCCTAGTTACTGTTTCATTCATTATCTCCATGCCATCTCAGTCCTAAGGCTGCATATTTGTTTGCAAGTAGCAGACTGAATTGGTCTTCTTTTACCCTTACTGCCTCTAAGAGGATGGCTTGTTTATTCCGGACGAATGTTATTCTTTATCTCTTCAAATTGAGGTGAACCTTAGACCTCACCAACCTATTATCGATGCACTTTGCTCTACCTACCACTTCAACATCCTTCCATATGGTGGGATCGGTAGAAACTATTGAATCTATTTCATTTCTTGTGTCCCCATTAGGGCTTTTGCTGGTCTGCTTTCTGTTTCTACGCTTGCTGAAGAAGGCGTTCATTATTCGCAGCTTATTCCATTCTGCCAATTCTACCAGCATCTCTCCTCTAGCGTTACTAGAATCGACGCCGTAGTTGCCATTTGCTCAGATACGTAGATTTATTGGAGACTTATATTTAAATATCTTGTTGAGAGGCTTTGTGTGTGTGTGTGCAGTGATCTTTGTTTCCAGTGACACTTTTTTGCTCTTTATCAGGCTGTATTGTGTCCTCGCATTTCTAATGTACGAGGTCAAGTCAAATGAAATTGAGCCAGCCAAACCCGCGTAATAATGATTCGGTTCATTATCTCCGATGCATACGCTTAGCACACACGTATATCTCATTTACGGTGAACATTGCATTTCATTGGCCACTGTGAAGCGTTGGAGCAAACGGTTCAAAGGAGGACGTGAAAGTTGCAGAGACGTTCCAAGATTGCGTCAAAGCCACCGTGCAGTCAACCCGAACACAACTGCAAATGTTGATGAGCTGATTAGTAAAGGACGGAGGATAACCATCGATGAACTGGCAAAGCGTGTGAACATCAGTCACCATTCGATTCACACCATAATTCATGAACTTCTCGGTTATCGGCTCTTGTGTGCGCAATGAACGCCCAAGACTTTGAACTACCGCAAGAAAACGGAGAGGTTCGGCACTGCCTTAACTAATCTGATCGTGTACCACAATGGTGATGACGGTTCTTGTCCCCAGTGCGACTGGGGATGAATCATGCTGCCTACGAGCCTTAAAAACGACGGCAAAGCTCACAGTGGCAACATTCGAATTTACCACCCCCAAAGTAAGCAAAGGCGGTCATTTCCGCCGGAAAGATGTTGTTGACTTTTTTTTCGAATGCGAGGGGCCATTCCTCGTCGAATTTGCTAAATTTGGAGAGACTAGCAATCGTTTCCGATATTGTGAAACGCCGGATTGGCTGCGTGTCGCAATCAAGAACAAACGACGCGGAAAATTGATGAATGGGGTCATCTTCCTCCATGCACAACAATGCCCGTCCCCACGTCGTTGATGTGGTTAACACAAAAGTGGAAAAGTTCAAGCGGGAAATGCTGCAACATCCGTCATACTGCCTAGACCTGCCACCTTGCATTTTGAGAACTTGGGGCAATTGAAAAAACAGCTCAAGGGAACCAGATTCGTGTCGCATGATGACGGGAAGGAGTCAGTTACAGGCTTTTTGAAGCAGCAACCCTAGGAGCTTCATGAGATGGTAATCACGCGACTCGTTAGTCAGTGGGACAAATGTCGAAGTGATTATGGAGACAACTTTGAAATAAAATACCCCGTTTGTCATATATTCGCATAGGCTGACTTTCACTTGAGTCGTCCTCGTATATGTTGCAGAACTCCTCCTTTTTATATGTGACCTCTGTTGTGACTATAATTTCAGTACAATTATTCACAATACACGACCGGTGTCAGCTGCTCCTGCGCAATACATTGGAACGAAGGAGAGCGTTATTGAGATTTTTCCCTGGCCGTTGCATATGTACAAAAATGTAAACAGGTTTCTCGCATGACAAACTTTCATTAACAGATTTGTCCTCAACTTGTTCATTTCATGGCCTTTACATTTTTCATATCAGCCGCATTGTACTGCTTTGCTGGTTTCGAATTGATATAGTTCTAAAGTTTGTGTGATATTTTCTTTACTTATTAAATGGGCAAAAACATGGTAGCATTGATATCAGTTATTTCTGGCTACGCTAGAGCTCCAAGGCTTGTTACCGCGAGATTGCTCAGGACGACATAGCCTTGAAACATCAAAGCCGGAGGAAGAGCCAAAAAAAGAACCATCGCTTAGGAAAGCATAAAACAACACAGTCAACGTGTTTTTGCTTCTGTTTTTATTCGCTTGATCTTTTATTGCATACTTATAGGCAAATTTATTCCCTCTGTTCTTACGAAATACTTTCGGTATAGGATGTAAAGTAAAACTTCATGAAATGAATGTTTATGAGAAATTACCAAGAAATTAAGCTTGAACTTCCCGAAAAATACGCCAGAACACATCTCACGGTAACTATCGGTGCCAATGCGATTAGAATTCAAGAAATGTACCAACGCACCATACTGTTGAGGTCACGTTAAATTAAAATCAGTAACAGCGGTATTGAAACTTCCGTTGCTTCAGCAACATGGGACATGCACTGTGTACGCTGTCGGCCCACTTTGCCCCTCTGAAACTCACGTGAAAGTCGCTCATAAGTATGACGGCACGACGACGACTGTGCAATGACAACGCAGTGACGACGATGAAACGACAATGGGATGACGATGATATAACGACGACAGCCTGACGAAGATGGCATGAGGACAATGGGATGATGACGAGTCTATGATGACAATCGAGTGGAGAGGACGGTATGGCGAGAACCTGATTACGAAGCTTGAATGACGACGATGACAGGGCCAGAATGGCATGACGACAATGATATGACGACATATGCATTACAATGTCTGTATGACTACTAGACAATGAAGATAATGACATGACGATGGTATGAGGACAATGAGGTAAGGCGTATATGACGACAAATGCAAGACAACGACGGCATGACGACAGTCGAATGATGAAGCTGCTGTAACTACAATGCAAAGACCGCAAGATGACCTCCAAACGACGGCATGGCTTCACGAGGACTGGATGACGAGATTTAGGTAATAAACCTGGAATGAAAGCAATGCAGGGACCCAGAAAGCATCACGACCACCATTTGGCTAGGGGTCAAATCTATTAGACAACTTGGGCCACTGGGTCCGTGTAGAGGGCGCGACGATGACGGCATGATAAAAATCGACTGAAGAAGCAGGAGTCGTGCCAGCGGAACATCCACAATTTCCTGAAGGCGACGGCATCACAATTATTGCATTACGACTCTATGCCGACGATGAAGGCATGAGGAGAGCCAAACAACAAAGCTGGAATGACAGAGTGGTTGCTTGGACTAGTTGGTTCGGCATCTGCGAGGGTGTACAGTGCAATAGTAAGAATAAGGACAAAGAAGGAGACACGGACGAGCACTGATTTCCAACGGAACTTTATTACTGAAAACATTAACATATTTAAAAAGGGAATGCGTGGCTAAGGTTATCATAAGCAAGCTAGATAAAGGAAGGCAGAAAGAACTGAACATTACGAAAGACGTTTCTCTTTGGTTGGTGCTTAATCTTTCCTAATGTTTAGCTCTTTCTACCTTCGTTTTATCTGGTTTGTTTATGATAACCTTAGCCTCGCTTTCCCTTTCTTTATGTTTCAATATATTCAATAATAAAATTCAGTCAGAAGTCAGCGCTCGTCCGTGCCTCCTTTTTGTTTCTGGTGTTACCGTTGCAGTATACACCTTCAAAACTGGGATGACAAGGCTGCCACTATCACGACGGCATCACAACGATGGTATCACAACAATTGCATAAAGACTATGACGGTGATGGCGTGACGATGACGACATGACGAAAATCAGATGACGAAGCTGGAGTGATGACGACAGAATGACCACGACGGCATCACGACCGCCAGGCCATACCTAGGGATCCAGGCTGGTAGACAACTTGAATCACTGGGTCGGTGTGAGAGAATAGATAGATAGATAGATAGATAGATAGATAGATAGATAGATAGATAGATAGATAGATAGATAGATAGATAGATAGATAGATAGATAGATAGATAGATAGATAGATAGATAGATAGATAGATAGACAGATAGACAGACTGGCGACAGCGGCGCGACCCAGAGCGCATCCTAAAACTGTTTACTGCTTTACGCAGGTTCGCTAGTTCGTCACGGAACGCAGACATTAGGCCCATACAAACAAGCTGAACCGCTGCATCGTACTTCGGCGCAATGTCACGGAACTACTGCGACACCAGGACACTGATTCGCCCGATATAAACCCAGCGATGTATGCCTGGTCTTCCACTGGCGGGAGCCTATGAGCAAAGGCATCCTAAAGCTGCATGCTGCTTACTTGTGACGGTTTACCACGACATTGTACTATTGTTGCTTTTAATTTGTCTCGCCAGCTTCTGCTGCCTTTGAACTCGAGTGGTTGTGTCTGATACAGAGTGCTCTGTCTATGAAAGACCTATCACACGCGATGAATTGACTCTTGCTTGTATTGTGGGCAACAAAATTTTCCATACTGGAAGCTGTTGCGACGTGACGCACGAAGTAGTGAGCTCAAAAAATGATACGTAACGAAAAACATGCATGTGCGAATCTTGTCGGGAAGCAAAATCGGCTGCCGTATCGGCAAAAAATTGCAGTTTAGCATCCGAGGCAACCGATGTTGCCGTGCAACTAGCGATGATAGGAGAAGACCTAGAAAAAGTTTGACCACTAAGGTAATCTGTTCTTCGAATAGAAGAATCGATTCACCCCACGTCACAAGGTTTTGATGACATGATACGTCAGACAAACAACACAAGGATATACAGTCGCTCAAGAAGAAAGTGGCTAGGATTGGTGAAGCGCGATTCAGCGAAACACAGATGCAGTTACAGGAAGCCATCATTGAACTCGAATGGCACAGCAGGCGCGCTAATTTAAAGTTTCATGGAATTCTCGCGACACCTGGTGCAGATTTTCTCGGTAAAGGGAACGAACTTGTACCTTTTCTTGAAGTACTCTGCCTGAAAGGCAATAATATTACTGCCATCTACCGACTTCTCGCAAGGCCATTGGCAAAACCCCCGGTATAATTGTTCGTTTCAGCCGCGAAACAGAGAGGGAGATGTGGTAAGATAAACGTAAGATGCTATGGGATGCCGGGAATCGTGTTTCAATCCTAGAAAAAAATCACCGCCCAAGCATTCCGGACGGATAGTTACCCATGAAGCTGAAACGTGCGGGCCCCATGTTGATCACTGGGTTAATCCCGATGGTTCAATAAACTAAGGCTTGGTAGGCTGCCGGATTCTCCGTACGCAGTTGCTCTTGCGCTCGGCTGCACATCCCTGTTCTTTTGGCCGGGCTGCAGCATCGGTACGGCGTAGACGAGCTCGTTCCCGGTTCTGGTCACGCCGTTGCTAATGGAAAGCTGTCTGCTCTTCAGGAGTAAGTATGTCGCTTTACCTACCCATTTCTGAGCTGGAAAGAACTGCTGCGTGCGCTCTCGGCTGCGATGGAGAGCAACGATGTCACTACTGGCCACAGCCAATCGTGCTCCTCTTATTTTTTTCGCGCATGCGCATGGGGGTTGGGCATGTTTGGGCCGACAGGCGACAGACGAACGGACGAATCGTCTAGCTATATACAGCTTCGATGTAATATAACTAAACGGACTCGAGAACTACTGCACTCAACAAAAGAGTGGGCGGCGGCGACCAACTTCCGTTTTGTCTGGCATGCCAACGGCAAACTTCGTATGTGGAAGGCCGCAGGTAATCGAGTGACTGTTGTCAAGAAATACACGGGGTGGAAATTGTTGACGTATAGTAGCATCGCTAGTGTGATCATTCGATATGGTTGTGTTATCCCATCAGTTTTCTGATAAAGTTAAATCACAAAGTTTTTGTCTTTTTTTCTGGCCTCACTTGTCCGTGTGCAAAATCAAAAATAGATGTTTTAGAATTTTTCTTTCACAGCGTAAGCTATCCTTCTATGTGATAGTATTAACAGAAACCTGGTATGAAAAGCACGCACAAATGTATGCGTCACCATCGTAAGCTCACTTCTTCGTGACACGAAACAACAAAAGTGGCGGGGGAGGGGGAGGGGGGGCAGTTCATCTATCCGTACGCAAAAATGCATAGATTGTCTCCTTGAGAAAGAGTACACATGTGTCACCAATGACTACAAAGCTGCAGTGGCTTCGTTGGCTGGATGTTCGTTGGCTTGTACAGCCACCCGATGGCAGTTCTGACATTTTCTTTACTTTTCTTTTTGAACCCTTATTATGTTTCTCAACCCTGCAGAATCTCAAATGTGTTGTTGGAGGTTATTTTTGTATTAACTTACCTCAACGCAAGTCCAAACAAATTTATTATCGATGCCTAGTAAGTGCAGTTTTGATATTGTTCCTACAAAGCGCGTTGAGATTTACGAACACATCAGGTACTTTGTTAGATTTGTTCATAACAAACACCATGCTCGAAAACACTATCGTTAACACTATAGCTTGCGGTATAAGTGATGATTTACTTGTATTTCTAGTCTTAGACAGAGTTTGTCGTAAAAATAGAAAAAACGTAAGCGCCATTATCAAGATATTTCGGACACAAACGACGGAATTTAATGAAGCCTTGAAGGATGCTACATGGGAGTGCATATATAGCATCAAAGATTCGGATAAAGCCTATAATCAATTTTCAAATGTAGCGCAAATTGCTTAGCACGCAAACATTCCCACAAAAATTGCTAAGCGTACAGGTAAAATACGGAAACATTGGGTAAGAAAGGGTATATTGCAAGCCTGCTAACACGCCCTGTATTAGACGGCGTGGCGCGAACAAAATGTTTGATTACAGCACAGTTTGGATGAGCTCACGTCGAATTGTTTAGCGCTCAATATTAGGGCTATCCCAATCGGGGCTCGAACACCGTAGCAAAAATCGTGGCGTACAACATACTATGTTTTAGCTGGCTCCACAAAACAGATTTACGCCATGACAAGCGCCCTGTGAAGTTAAACCAAGACAAAACTTCATGTTCAACACTCCAAAGGTAGTGCTTTACAACCAATTCCCGCAGCAGAAGGATAGTACTAGGAATGAAAACGAGCACAGAGGCGCACGGAAGACGCACACAGACGCAGCACGCACTGTCGCGCTTTGGTTCACCGCGTCGCAATGGACGAGCAAGGGGAATTAGAAACGCTCACTCACCTCCGATGTGACGGAGTCGGAAGCGATTATCATGTTCTTCAAGGTAACAAGGAGCCAGTAAAGAGCGAGCAACAGGCACGAATATTCCAAGAAAGTCGCAGTGAAGTCACAGTGAAGAGCGCAGAAAACACAGGAAGCTATTCTGCAAACAACGCGCACCAACTCCAGGAATACGTCAAAGCGTTGGAGATGACCCCAACAAAAAATAGCCAAATTATCTCAAAATGTAGCCCAAAAATAGCTAGACCCAAATTTTTCGCTAGCGAAATGTAGCCAAAAACATAGCCAAGACGTTTTATGATGCGCTGCAGGTGTCTCATACATTGTGTAGATGATGTATTTCCGGCTCCGAAATTAGTACCGCCGCCTGTCACCAGTACAACACTTGCGTCATGATTTGCGTAAAGAATTCTAGTGAGACGTTCCACTCATATCTTGATTTGGACATCACTTATTGTGACAATGAGCCGAAGCACTTTTTTTTTTCAATTTACTCAAGACGTTGTTGCTATTTACTGAGTCACGTTCTGTGCTAACTTTAGCTCACACCTCGCTTTACCCGAGACACTTTTTAATAAGAGTGGGGCAAAATATCGCCGGCTCCTACATGGAGGATTAGCTTCGGCTGGCCACGATCGAGTGCCCAAAAAGCGGCCCGAGCTCAAGGCATTTTGTATTAGGGTTGCCTTTCCTAGGAGTGATTCATAAAATAGAAGTGTTATTTCTCTCCCGCTCTCTCTGTTTCTCGCTCAATTTTGTGTGTTTTACTCGAAAGCGGTTCGACGCTGAGTTAGCAAATGCTGCCGCTTGAAGGCACACTGGTCTCTAGAGTAAGTTTGAACCCTCTTATTTTCCTCATAAGAAGAAGCGGTAGAAGTGACTGCATTTCACTTTTGAGTGGGAACAAACACAACGACGTGCTAACCCATAACACAAGAGGTGAGTTAAATTTTTTAGTTTTAACTGCCACCTGGATAACGCCGTTGGCAATAATCAAGGTGCCATTAGCATCGAAGACAGTTGAACTGTACTATATTTAAACAGAGATTTGATGGCAAGATTCATGCAATGTGAAAACGTGTACATAGATTTCGTTGAATGCAGGTACGAATGTGTGTGTTGACAAATTTATGAGGGGGACTGTGCTCGTTTACTTTCTGTGCGACTTGAAAAAAAAGAATGTAATTCCGCTAGATAACACACAAAATCGCTTTTATCAGTCGTGCACGGCTATCATGATGTTAAGTACGTCGTAAACCCCTTTGATAGAAAATTCAAGCACTATACATAAGAATAGGAAGTCAGTAGAACACTACACGAGGGACGTTCCGCAAGTGAGTTTCGTCATTTATTTTCACACGGACATATTATTGAATAAAAAAAAACACCATGGCATCAGGAACTATACACGTTGCGCTATTTTTCCAACTAGTCGTCCCCGACATTGAAACTTTTGTCGTAGCGCGCAATCAGTTTGAAGAAACTAATCTGATAAAACCCGGGGCCCTACGATGCAAGAAGTTTTCGTACAGCCTCCTCCACCTCAGCATTGTTTTGGAAGGCGCGTCCCAAAAGTGCGACTTTCATTGCAGAGAACTGGTGCCCAGTCATAACGCATAAGAGCACGCACTTGGATTTGTGACTACGTTGTCAGCACACGTCTGTCTACCATCGTGATTTGTACTCGAATAACCTCGGGCACTCCGGGCTGCTGCTACTCTCTCTTCCTCAGCGCTCTGGGCATGCATCATTCCTGCTTCGCTGAAGCTCCTTCCGTCGTTGAACCAGCAACGAGCGTGGATTCTTGTTGCCGCGTTTTGTTTCATCTGGTGCACCATCTTCTCTTTTAAAAATATATCACCAAACTTACTTTCGTAACGTCCCTCGTATATACCTTTACAGACTGGCATGAACTCTTTCCCAACCACCTCTGTGATGTATGTAAAAATAATAAAATATGAACGTAAAAGTACTACAAGCACCTATTTTGTGAATAGAATACATTTTTCTTTCTTTCATCACAGCTGGAAAAGTACGCCAAGAAGAAGAGAAATTGCCGCTGGAATGACGTATAAACATGGCAGCCATGACTTAACGCCATCCACCCAGCGCCGACACTGTCTGAAAAAAAAAACAGCCTTCAGGATTGCCTACATATCTTTGTTGAAGCAGCAATGAGCTTTGGGTTTTCATAAACCGGGGTTCCTGAGCCGTTGCGTTACTTAACGAGAACGCGCGGCATCTAATCCCAGCCGCGGCGACTGCATTTCGATGGGGGTGAAATGCAAAAACGTCTGTCTACCGTACATTGTGTAGACGTTAAAGAGCCCCAGGTGATCAAAATAAATCTGGAGTACCGCACTATGGCGTGCTTCATTATCATATCATGCTTTTAGCATGCAAAACCCCAGACTTGCGTTTTGTTTACTTTCTCCGCCATATGGCCCATATTTAACATGGAGGCAATGCCGTTACCTATATATATATATATATATATATATATATATATATATATATATATATATATATATATATATATATATATATTTGTGCAGGGTGCTTTACGTAACTTGAACCGCAGACGTATCTACTGGGTATGGACAGGGGTGCGAACTGCTATTTAAGTGAAAATTGCACTTTCCCGCCTCTTAGAAGTGGGGGAGGCACAAGTCACCTAAATTGAACAATACGCGTATCTATCTGGTGGGCAAGGGCGCACTTGCCCTCCTGCCCACGTGGTAGGTACGCCTATGGTTCAAGGAACATGAAAAACACCCCGTATACATCGAATGTTGATTAAGTGATCAATAAAACAACATATACGTGCAAAACACGAACACATATACATGTGTGTGAGTTCTAACATATATTTCGAAATCCAATATTGCTCAGTAAGGTTCAGTAATACTCAACATTACTCAACCACATGTTAAGATCATTTAGTCAAGGCCTTTATTGTTGTGAACTACTCAACAGCTTCATTGTTGAGTTATTGCTGTGTACTTTTAATAACTGTTGAGGCAGTTTGAAAAGTTTATTGAGTCAACAATTGATCAATGATATGCCAACAGCATTTCAATAGTCATCTTTAGGACGGATGTACCAGAAAATTCAGTCGAAACTAAAGACTTTACCTTCCTTAAAACCAAAGACGTAAATGTCCTTGCTGCATTTAAGCGACTCAGAAATAACGTTGTGGATTTGCTCCGGAAAACAAGGTCGACGTATCACTCTATTTTATTTTCATATGATATCAACCATACCGGCCTCACCTTGAATATAATAGACACTGTACTCAGGCGTAACCAAGTATGCAATGAAAGTGAATCAATATGTTACGGTAATGATTGTTTCTGTTTCTGCTTTAGGTAATCTGTTAACGATTTTTCCATTAACGAATTCACAACTAACGGAATACAACAAACGAATGAATACAAGGACATTGTAGAAGCGGAAACACAATATCTTTTTACCGAACAGATTCTGAAGAGGTGGTATGCACAATAATAAACCTTAGTAACAGTAGCATTTGTGAAGTAGACAACCTGCAATTAGGACGACCAAAGTATATAGTGCATGAGATAGCGCGTCCATTAACGCACATTTTCATTGTTATCCTATCCAGTAGTGTCCTTACGAAAAAAATGCCGATTAAAAATGTAACTTTCAACTTAAGAAGCGGTGACAAAAGTCTATTGAAGAACTATACATTGATGTCGATTCTGCTCATTTCCAAAGCGATAGTCCTGTATATGAGATTGTTCAACTATTTTCTAAGCAGTCGATAATGCCTAATTTTGAGCATAAATTTCGTCAGCATTGCTTGATTGAAACCGCGCTGCTAAAGAAAAAGGAAATAATCTTAAAATAAAATTTGCAGAATCCATAGTTTAGCATTTCCATTATTCGTAGATTGATTAAAAGCTCTTGATTTAAATGCTACTAGCGTTAAATACCACTTGATAAATTGCAATCGTACGTTGTACACGGCATTTCGGATAGCTTTTTTACTTGAGCCATCGTAAGCAATACGTGTCTGGTGCATCGTCTTGAGATATATCCACGCGGGATCGAATCCCGGCCACGGCAGCCGCATTTTGATGAAGGCGAAATGCGAAAAAAACCAATGTACTTCGATTTAGGTGCACGTTAAAGAACCGCAGGTGGTCAAAATTTCTAGTCCTCCACTACGGCGTGCCTCATAATTAAAAAGTAGTTTTGGCACGTAAAATCCCATAATTCAATTAGAGATTAAGTCCATAAAGGTGGAGGTACCTCTGGGCAGCATACCGGAGCCATTTTTATTTTGTCTTTACGTTAATGGCCTATAATCTTTTACCTCAAATCAATCGACATCAATTTGCAATGCTGATAACACCACATTCCTAATCACCGGTAAAAAAACCTGACGATATAAAGAGGACATCTAATGAAACAAAGCCACTGTAATAAGAGTGCAGAAAATTGAATTCCTTACTTATTAATACCACAAAAACAAAACCAATGCCCTTCAGTAAAAAAAAAACAAGGTTGTGAACTTGCCGATGATTACACTCGGTGATAATGTCATTGAAGTAGGGGAACCCATGAAACTGCCAGGAGTATATTTTCAAATACTGTACCTTGGGATGACCATGTCCGTGAAAAAAAAATGTGCAATACAGTGGGTATGCTAAACAAATGTAGACATATCAAGCCTCAACGTATAAAACTATTACTATATAACTCGTTAGCTCTTTCTCTATTAACTTACTTGCACCTAGTAGGGGGCACAAGAACAAAAACAGATCTAAACCGACTGTTCCTTATTTAAAAGTAGTTTATGAGAATAATTGCAAGCGTCCGATATGGTTTTCACACGTAGCACTCCTTAAACAGGCTTTAAATGTCAATGATTTTTAATATTTATCGTGTACCCCATTCATACTGCTCTGCCAGAAAAAAGGACAATCCTTTTTACACCGAGATTTTAGAATAAAGTGAAAATATTGCCGCACACACTAACCGTCACCCTTATATTTGGCACCATATGTACTCCTCAAAACAACAATGCGCAACTACAAATCACTTTCACCCTTCTAGCTTTGGTAAATAACATTGCCAACAACTCTGTCGATATGTCACTGTTGTTCAGTAAAAACAATGCGAGATCAGTTACCGTGAATTATGTTTATTTATTTATTTGCTTTCCTGTATTTATGGTACGAAGCTTTCTTTTGTATTTTGCAAAACGCTAATGTTCCCCTGTCAAATCATTCAGTGTACTTTTGTACAAAAGCAGCGATTTGTACCAAAAGTATTTGTAAAGTGCAGCTGCTGTGCATTATAAAGGGGAAGCCACTCCGTCAAGCAACTAATCTCAGTAGCTTTTTGTGGCTACTTGTTTCTTGTATATTTGTTCAAGGAGAACAAATTCACTATGAATTCAATACAATCATAAAATCTGCGTTTTCAGGTCGTCAGTGGTCTGACGATCACACACCGTACGTCTTAAAATCGTATCGTGCAAGGTGCCTTTCTAACAAATATTTTTCGTCAAACTGCTTGGCTAACGTTAGCTGGTACACACGGCAGATTTGTTCAATGCGATGAACACTCAGGGGGGAGCTGGTAGAAGAGCTCCTCTTCCTTGTCTTCAAAGGCGTTTTCCACTGTACGCGAACCTCGATAACCAAATCACGGCCCATGAAGCTTCACAGAGCCGGCCATAGGACCTTATCGTATGATGTGAGAATCAGTTCAGCCTAAACGTCTGCATTCCGAGTGTAAACGTTTTTGACAGGCTGGCTCATTTCGAAGAGGTACGGACGCTGTGCGTTGAGGCTCATCGCATGTCTAGCGAGAGGCCTAACGTGATGTGCATTATTGGCGAGGTGCTGGCAAGAAACTAGAGTGGAAGGCAGCCATAGATAAAAAACTCATACGCCCCATCACTCCTACCTCCAATAATTCCATGTGACGTATAAGGAGATACGAGTTCTTATATGGGCTCCCTAACGTTTCACAGGCAATGCTAGTTTTTCTGCTGATGAATGCCAGAGAAATGTGGATAACTTTCAATGCTTAACATTCGCGAAGTCGCGAAGTCATCTGAAGTCAGAACAACGATGTTCATGCAAACAGCTACGATACCTATGATTCCATAGATGGCTGAACTACCATACTTCTGTTTACATATACATATACTACATGTACTCTGTTTGTGAGTATATCTGTCCAAAAGCTTTTCTGTATTACTGGTTATATTTTGTTCCCCCCTACGTAATGCCTTTATGGCGATGTAGGTACTCTGTAAATAAATACTTGCCGCTCCTGTAGGCACTAGCTCCGGGGTTCATCCTCGTGATCGTAGTTTACCCCACTTTTGTACTATTTCATTTCAAGGCACTCAAAACTGCACTACAAGAAACACACCGTAGTAGGATGGTGCTCTGAATATATTCTAATTGACGTCGTAATTAGAGAGTGACACTTATCTGCTTATTGTTTAGTCAGTGATGCTCCGTTTTGTGAATAAAAAAATTTTATCACAGTATGGAAGCGTAAGCCCAGTTTTGTCATTTGCTGCACGCATTAGGAGCAAGCAAAATTATTCTTTCTTACGTTGCTTCCTGCACACGCCACGTCGAACGTCTCGTCAGGCATCGCTGTGCACTGAGCGAATTGGTTGCAGTATAGAGCAGACTGCAAGTTAAATGAAACAACGTTGAGCACGCAATGGTTTTAATTCATGTGAAGTTTAATTTATGCTGCTTCATTTAGGCCACCCCGCGATAGAACCGGAAAAAACATATTGCGTTCAGAAATATGGACACGGTGCCTGAAGAGTTTAAGGTGGCAACAGGTGCTCAGCATAAAACGAAGATGAATTCCCCTCCCCCTTTCGGATGAAAACGCCATGAACATTGCATTCTTCTTTTATTGAAAGTGTCACGTTACATGTGCGTTTCAGTAGCACTGTGAACTTCATTGAAACAAATACTTTTGCTTTTTCGCTATTGCAAATATATTTCCGCACACGTATACACACGTGAGGAAAGAAATTTCAAGTTACAAGTAAGCAAATGGTCATCGTAAGCGATAAAAGCAGTGTGCCTTCATAAGGGGCAGGCATTCACATAAGTTTAGCATGATGCTTAGTTCCCCAAGTATGTCGATGAAGTGAGTGCCAATAGCACCGTATACAAAACGATGCTTGGCCGTAGTTCATACGCAACGAAATAGAGTTCGACACCTGAAATGCGCACACAGGTATAATATTGGAAGACAAGAGAACGTTGTCATCGTTCTTTCTTCGAGATGATTCTCCTTAGTTCCGATCGCGAGTTTGCTTCAACATAGAGTGCCATTGCACCCCACGGCAAGAAGCACAGCTCTTGTCACGCGGCTACATCGGTGATTGCATAAAAGTCACGTTTTGCATTTTGCCGAGGACCAACTGCTGCTTGTACGCAGCGTTCACCCTAACACAAACTGGCCACTCCTTTGGTGGCCCATGCCTGCCCTCCTCGTGTTTCCCTGAAGCGCGAGAAACTCGAGAGCCCTCACGGAGATGCGGGCGACACGGGAAATTCGAACGAGTTTATTGCTCGGTTTCTGTTTTCTCTGAAACGCGAAAAAAAATAGACACTTTCGCAACTACAAACACTGGTACTCAGTGTCTGGGAAGAGAGAAATAGTGAAGAGTTCTCTGGTTACTAACGCAATCTGCTTGTGGCGCTGCCAGCGTCCATCTCACTCCAGGTCAAATGTCATTAGGTGCTGATGGCTTCTGCCGGCCTGTTTTCTTTGAGCACTTGAGTGAGCGGGACAGCTACAGCACTGTCCAGCTTCTCCTTACTCTTTCGATCGATTTATTTATTTGGATGAAGGTGGCAGTGTTGGGACATACCTACTCTTCCGATCGGTTTATTTATTTGGATGAAAGTGGCAGCATTGGCACATAGTGTGTCGCCCGTTTTTCCGCCATCAATAAGTGGATCTATTATTGAAGGAAGATGACATTGCGCCACACTGTGCTCTGGCAGTAAAACGCCCAAAAATTTTTCTAGAATGACAATAGTCAATACCGGGAATTTTAGCCTATATAATAAGTCACTATATAGAAGAAAAGAGAGAAGAGAGCATGTTTGGCGGGATACATTGATATAGCATGAGTATCACTGAAAAAGGTTATTGAGGCTTTTAATGCAAGTCGCTTCTCTTTACTTCGTCGCTTGGTTATGGACCTTTCTACTGAAATAAAATTGAATGCTGATTCCGCGGAAATTACTATGATTTACGAAGCCACATGAACATCTAAGACAGAGTGAAAGTTTGATGGTGTCTAGGGAAGTTAGCCTAGCAATAAGATCGGCATGCTATTCCAGGTGATATGAACAAGGAGAGAAAGGGAGTGAGAGAAAATGTACAAAATAGTCGCCTTACCATACGCAAAGATGATAGTGAAAGCCTGCCCGCTCACAATATGTTCATTACTTGACAATTTTATTCTAATGTGCTGTTACTTCTTATTACTTGTTTTCTCCCAACAAAAGGTATGGGTTCAATGCCTAAATCATCTCTACCTAAATTCATTTTGCGTTATAATTACTTTCGCCCTAACTAAAACTAAATGTCGCGGATTCGACTCTCACTAAAGGTCGTGGGTTCGACTCCCGAAGTTCGCAATGGCAATTGGAATGGAACTTGATGATGTGGCCAAATTTCAAGTGGGTTCGACTCCCATCAAAGGTCGTGGGTTCAAGTGCCGAATTTAACTGTGCCCTGATTTACCTTACCACCTCAGGTCATGCTGACGCTTCATCTTCGCCTCGGCTTCACGCTTTCCTTCAACGAAATTGATGGCGGAATTCACCCAACTTGACACCAAAGGTCGTAGGTTGGACTCCGACCAAAGGTCGAGGGCTGAACTGGCTATTAAATTTGTGCCATGAATTTTGATGTCATAAGACCGGACATCGAATTTTTCGTCCCATGAACCGTATAAGGCTTCCGCCTTAATAAAAGGCACCCACACAGTAATAGCTGCTTGCCCTAAGTGCATTACCACAAATACTATGTATAGAGCCCTTTTCGAGTCCTGCGTCCTGGTGCAACGATATAAGCGGCTCATTGAGGCACACTAGAATAAGCTTATTTCTGCGGTACGATGACGTCCCGCCGCCCAAGTCTTGTGTCTAGTGGCGTGTTGTCGCAAGTGGATAGCCATGTATCGCACTCCAGCCCGAAGGAGCTCTCTCGTGTAAAAAAAAATTGTAACGACAAACACCTGGTCTCCATAAGGGTGTCCACAGTCTATGTATTATAGAAAAGACCAAGACGTATTCTAGGCGCTTTGATTGCCTGCTTTCAGAAAGTTTGACGTTCGCTTGAGAGAAGCTTTGAATGCAGGGAGAGAATATCGAGGCAGGCGGTCATGGTATGCAGTAGACGGCCGATCGAGTGAGTCAACAGAGCATTTGAATGGACTCTTAAAAATCGTCTGAGATATTAGCGAAGAAAGCGAACTTCAGACTGTGTAGATGCGGCGACCAGGTGATTCTTTGTCCGAAACCGCCCCCAGCAACCTCTTTTGCGACGTATCGTATATTACTGCCTCCAACAATCAGAACATACTGCGAGACAACATTCTGTGAAAGCGATGGCGCCACACTAGACATTTGACATAACAAGACCTCGGGACTGCACAAATATTTGAATGATTTGATGTCTGCTGGCAGTATTTCGCGTCGTATTCATCTGTTGCGTCCTGAGCAGCATACGCAGCCATCTTGGTTAGAGCTTCAGAGCGCAAGAAGGCACACTCACATACAAGTATGCTCTTACGTACAGAAGCACTCAAGAAAGCATAGTCCTTTGCACAAGAAGAGCTACAATTTTTTTAAGATTATATGCAAGCGTTACCTGCTTAGAAGGAGATGCCCTTGGACATCGGAATGAATTTCTCTAAATCAACAAAGGATATGTCAAAGACCGTTAGAAGACTGAAAACTTCTTGTTAAACTCCACGAGACACATTCGAATGTAGGTCTCCCACTTAAGACTACATGTCAACAAACCTAGCAGTGCAATAGCGCGATATCCAATCATACGTAAACACTATAGTATTATCCTAGAGATCTCATACGCACCAGAACATTCTCCTGTCCAGCACTTTCAAGTGCTCAGTTGATGCGAAGGAACACAGCTATAGTGATATGACGCATAAAGCTGCTTCTTTAGATACAGCTTGCAAGTGCAATCACGTTATCAATACGATGTGGGCTTTCCTGAGGCTAGACATATTGTGATGGTAGATGTCTCCACTCATCAAGTCCGACTCTAAGCTCTCAATAACCATTTTTCCATGAACTCATCGACGCGACTTACAACACCAATGGGGAAACCCGACTGAAGACGCCTTTAATGTCGCCTTTAGTCTCCTGCATCACGACAATTAGGAATTGTCAAACAAGTAAAAAATAAATGAATGAAAATGTCCGTGGTAGCCTTGCCAGGTTTCAGGAACGAAATTATAGAAGCGCACTTTGAATTAGGATCTCGGTGGCCTGCCTCCCAGTAGTTGGTGAACACATGAAGGAGCTGGGCCATTATCTTCTAAGGTGTGACAGCACGAAACAGTGGATCTCATCTTGGACCGAAGGTGATGCCTTATTAAACAAAAACACAGTCAACCGCAGTTCCTTCATAGTTAGTGGCTCATCCATTGAAGGTGTGTTGAGTGACCGAATTATGCTTTCGACATGTGTCCTTAAGGCAAGTGCAGCGGTCGAGGAGGCCTCTTGAGAGTAGAAGACATCTGCAGCTTCTAAGTTTCTATATCACTAAATCCACCATGATAATATCACACAGTTCAAAGTATGAATTTTAGAACACTTCATTCATACGCTACGCACAATATTAAATTTTCTAGTGAGGGACTTCCGTGGATCGAGCTTCGTACAGAATGTTCTCTACGCCCTTGTGGCCAGCTTGCCGAGGTGCCACGTAATGCATTCTAAATGAGCGTAGCTACAGAAAAGTCATCAGTAAAGAGAGTCTTTCGCCGCTCCTTTCACCACTTAACCTCTGCGGTGAATTGCATGCCTCTCATACTCTGCGTGCTCCTTTGAATAAGCCTTCCGCAGCCTCAATAATCGTATGCTTGACTTCATAGCCTGGGCGTTAACATCAAGGCCATCATACGCCAACTAAAGTTGGTCTGCAGAGGAATAAATACTGCCAAGTTTGTGCAGCCAACATAGCGGTTGCGTTGACCGGAAGCAAGGCCATGAATCAGGCTGGTACGTGGTCACTTTCATGTTATTCAATGCGAAAACACAAGAAGTGAGCGATGATAACGGGAATAAACAAGGCAAATGTCCAAATCATCAGATGTTTTACGCTTGTGAAACGTCATTGTCCTTTGATTAAAAAGATCAGATCATACTCGCTTGCAAAATGAAAAAGTCGTGGTGCACTAGTCGTCTAAGAATCACCTCTGATTGAATGATCCGCATTGGTCTCCATTCAGTGTGTGGAGCCACCGTTCCATTAATAATTATTTAGAGGCTTTCGAGATTGAACAGAGTCGGATGCGTTATGTAGGTGTCAATCATAGTAAAAGGTTGGTCCACCAACTTCATACTAATTGTAACATACTCCTTACAGGTATCGGCTTTTACCTGATGATACATGAAAGTAAGTATATTTCAAACTGCTACAAACATCTACGTAATTGCAGCGCCAGTCATGTAGTACCTAATGCAGTCAGAAAAGACGCATCCATTAGATCAAAGACCCCAGGTGGTCCAAGTCATTCCAGAGACCCCCACTAGGGCGTACCTCATGATCAGGTCGTGGCTTTGACATGTAAACCGCATAATTTTTTTGGACTTGTCGATGCAGGCGTGGTACCCAATTATACAGAAATATGTATTCCCTCTGTAAATACATAGATACTTCTGCTAATTACTATTTGACATTCGATACTTGCTATTCGTATTCGATTCTTATTCGAAAAAGTGATATTTTCCCTCCTCTATAAGTCCCACTTGTCATTTGGCCAAATGAGATCCTGTTATTTTAAGAACAAACAATCAAATAACACAGTGGAGCGAAAGGTAAGGCAACAACATAGTATGTGCAGTTGTACTGGCTTGAACGCGACTTTCTACCTATAGCCTGATAAATATGCCAATTACCGCACGTTACCCGAACACGTTTCTAGCTCGTGTGTAGTTTTAAGTTTACCGTATTTTTGTGTGTGGTCACTTTACCAAGGCTTTACAACTGGTTTGAGCAAGCTGGTTATGGCTAGCTCATTTGCGAGTCACTCAAATGACCATACTCATGACGACTTAATTACCCTCGGTACTTGCACTCTTTTGTTTGTTTTCGCTAGCGAAACAGCAACTTACCTTAATGTTCGTACTTTACCTAATGCAAACAATCTTCAACATATTTAGCCTGTAGTTGTTTTTCCTCGTACGCGAAATATCAAATAATGCAGTCTGACCGTTTTGTCAGTTAGCAGCAGCAGAAAGTGCATTATCAACACAGTTTTTTTTACCACTTTTAAGGCATCACACCTTGCGGTCATCTTTGATGTTGACATTTTGTACGCAAAATAGCAACGAAACGCTTGCAGAAGCCAGACAGAATAATTCATTCTCTCCTTCTAATGAGAACGAAAGACCGTAATGGCTTGGCGAAGTAGAAACAAGGCTTCAGGAGGTGGCGCATCCGCCAGTCGAAAAAAGCGTTTTGTTGTTATGTGTCAAGCGATTCAGTAGCATTAAAAGAAGTACAAGACCATACTAGAAATGATTGTTCGCAATCGAAGTTCTTTCGTTCATCTCAGCATGCTTTATTTTGTTTTGGAAGGCTTGTCGGCATACATTGAACGATACTGTAGGGTGTCTAACTTTTTTTTAATTTAGTTTATTACGATTATTTTACAACACACATTGCTCTTTACGAATTATAGCTGTGAGTTCGTAAGGCATGTCTGTTAGAAACGAATTCTCAGGATGACACTAGTTTAAAAATAATAATTTCCAAAGTGTGAGATGAAGTACATTGGCGGTTAGTTAACTTTCGGGCTTCAAAGCATAAAGTGACGTGCTGTTAAAAATAGGAACTGCAGCGACTGTTCAATTTTACCACAACTTTCAGGGCGCATATCTTGAAACCAGCTCCTTATCAATAATTCAATTCAAGTTAATATGACCTGCAAATTAACCGGCTCAGATTCGTAAACTGCTATATATGCCCTGATGTAATAGGTGGAAATCTTTGAGTAAATAATGTTAATTAGTTAATTGGACATCTAGATTAATCGTACAAGTGCGTCCCTCTCTTCGATCACTCCAGTTCAAGAATTATGATTTTGATATCTTACAAACGCAATTGAAAATCTTTTTATACTAAAAACAATCCTGTGAAACGGTCATGTATCGCAAATAAATATTTTAAGGGCCCTCATTATCTGTGGACATCTAAGCTGACACTAAATCACTAAAGTTATACGGCAAATCACCTCACAATCTGGTTCAGTGTTGGGTTAAACTTTCGTAACACGTGCATATAACTTTCTCGCATGGACACCCGACGTGGGAACAAGACTTTCGGCGCCAAATGTTAAAGACTATAAATTCGGAGAGGGCTTGCGCTAAGCCTTATTTGGCACACACGCGCTTCACTTAAAAATTTACGATTATATTACGTAATTTTCGCCAAGTAAAGACAAACATTGATCCCCTGTAGAGCATTACAGTATGAAGGCTTTTTGCGACTTGTTGAACGAAAAACTGGCGTTGAAGCGTACGCTATATCTTTCTTAAGGCTATAGCTCTGAAGCATCAACCTACAACATACCAGGTGCTTTAAGAACTTAGCCTGTTGCAGATAGCATATTTCGAATTTTTAGGCTGGTATGCTTGAAACATGAACATTGCTTACAACGAGAAATGCAAATGAATAAGCAACTAATTACCAAACTTCTCGCGCAAGCACTTTCGCCTAATAAGTTGTGGCACATATTAAAATTTACTATGTTAGGCCCATCAGCTCTTGAAACAAATTTCAAAGCAAGTATCCGTTCTGCCATAAGCACTTGTATTGTTGAGAGGAAAATTCTGAGCCCTTCATCTCACTATTTTAACAATGCCCCTGTTTTACGCATTGCCGCGTAATGCAACTGAAACAACAAGCAGTTAATTGCACACTGTGGGGTCGAAAAATTCAACGTGTCGTCCTCAGAATTTGTTCTAAGTAGATATGCCCTGCATTCTTACCCGGGACAAGTCGTGAACTGCTGTACGTTCTTTAAAGTATACAGTGACCTCGAGATTAACTGGCGTCAATTTCCATAACGGCATTTTTTTCTGGATTTGTCCGACTCTGCCTGGGGTACTTACATCAAGCAGCCTCTCAGCACAGACCTTAAGGCTTAACATTACTTCGCAGAATTGCGTCTGTCTGGGTGACTTCATTGGAATAAAACTAACGCGTGGATTTTTACCACATCACCTAAGCTATTTTGTGTGAAATATAAACCTCCAGCCCTAAATTGCGTTGTCGAATGAGCCACGGAGTCGTATGGACAAGCACTGCTAACGAAAAGACAAAATGATAAGTTTGTAAGCGTAGCCCTGGGGCCCTATAACGTAAAACTATTCCAATATGTTTCTATTCCAATTTCCTGTCGTCAAATTTGCGTAACCGCCGACGCAAGCACCGGGCGGTCACCTGCAGGGTTGTCTGAACAGACCAACCAAACGCTCAACTCGTTCATAGGAGGTCACTTTTGTTTGCTTGAAAAACGAAACACATTGCCTACGCTGAGCGGCTGGTCGTATCTAATTGGCTGACAAGAGGCGAGGAGAAAGCTCAAGTGGAGAGGGATTCACTGGGCCAGAGCCAGTGCACTGAGAATCGATAACCGGATGAAGAGGGTGGTGCCGACGTCTGCGATTGGTCGGCTTTCCCTTACTTAGCTTGTGGTGGCTGGTCGAAAAGCGTGGCGGCATGCGACGGAAGCTTAAGAATGACGCTAAAACTAACCCTCAGCAAAGAAGAGTTGGCAGAATGAGGTAGTAAACGTGCCGAAAGTGCTTGAAAACGTTACACGGTCACGCAAGATGTTTTATTATACGCAAATACACCCCTCTCCGGCAGGTGCGAGTAGCCAGCGTCTCAGCGATCGGCGGCAGCCATCTTTTATTCCTGTCGGAACGGGGCAGCCTGTGGCTGTTCCGAGAAAAATTCAGTTTTGTTCGGCATATTAATGCATCTTTATCGCGTACACGTCACTTTGACGCGGTGAGTTTGTGTGGTTTTGTGACGTCGTGTGACAGGCAGGTGAAGTGGGTGCAGCCCGAAAAGTTTTTACCAATAGCCGAGGGCTAATGGCGAAAAGGGGTCGAATTAAAAATAACTGTTTTTCTTTTTTCTGTCAAATCATGCATAATCAGAGTGTACACATTATATCAGATAGGGAGGTATTGCGGTTTTCGCGACGTCGCGTGACAGACAGGTGAAGTGGGGGGGTGGTCGAAAAAAGTTTTTGACCAATCGCGGAGGGCTGATAACAGAATTGGAATAGAAAAGTTTGGAATAGTTTTACGTTATAGCGCCCCTGGTGCTAGCGCATCCTACTAAGTTTAATGGCTGGAAGGAAGGCACAGTAAAATAAAGGGGGCCTGGAATAAAATTAGACTTCCGTTCACGAACCAACTTTACGATTGGCGGCCTTGTCGAGCGCAATGCTTTGGTATGTTCTTACGTTCATTCTGTCACTGCTTGCGCTATTTCTTCCCCCCGGAGAGACGAATGACCCAGAGAAACTAACTACTCTTTCTTTTATTCAATGCCCTTGGTTCCTCTTAGTATTGCGGGTTACTGAGGGCGAAAAATGAAATAAAAGCCTAGACTCTCTTGCTGATGCACAGTACATTCCTGCCCCTTTAATGGCCCAAACATTCGTTCTCTCGCCGTCAGTTAAGATTATTTCCTGCGAACGAAAAAGAAAACATGTTATTGGAAGGAGGAGAACGAGACGGCAGGACGGGTTCAGACGTTAACTTGTTTTTTCTCGGTTTACCTACTTCGCATTGATCCCGCTAAGGCATGCCAGGTTCCCGCCACATCGTCTGCTATGCGGTTTTTACTCAGTTGCGTTTGCGGGCGCCAGCATAGTTCTTTAATGCGGCACTCGCTTACGGACTTAGAGAAACGCCAGGTCGGGTACTCAGACGAGTTAGGTAGTTTACCTGTCATCTTCTCACTGTCATCTGTGACTATCATAACGCCAACACATACTTTCTGCATACTTTCTAGACATGCTATATTGAGCATGTTCACTACACACTTTCGGTAGAAGTAATTCAGGAAATGATCCATATAATCCACAAACATTGTATTGTTACTGACTTCAATTCGAAAAGGGGTTGGGGGCGAGTATTTTCCGAGCGTTTCCCGTAACGCCTCGAAACAGGTGAGCAACTAGGGTTTAGTAGCGTTTCTTTTCTACTTAATCAACACACTCTATATAATCAACACACACTGTTCACCGCCCACAGCACACCCAACGTTCGCTATAAATGTATCCTCTGTGAATGTCTTGGTCCTTCCGGGCATATCCATAACGTTTTTGAGTGTGCTTCTGCTCGCAGAAATAGTTTCGTTGTTAATGGTTCACCTTCAAAAATGGGAGCACGTAGGTCTGTGGTGCAACTTGTCCCCACTTTTTTTTCTTTCCTCTATATGCCTCAGTGTGTCTAGGACATTACGCGGACGTCACGTACTTGTATTAGTTCTATTCTCTCTGTATTTTCCCAACCTGTGATGCTTCTCATCTAGGAAGAAGATTACTAATGTTAATAATATTGTTGTTATATCGTGAAGATTTCAAAGGAAATTCACATTGATGATGAATATCGGATCGAGCGATCTGGTCTGTGTTCTTTAACATGACCCAAAGGCAATAACCTCACCTTGAATGGTGCTAAGACCAAAGTCATGGCACGCAAAACAGTGAGCACTTCCTTTCCTCATTCTGTAGGTTCTGCACCGTTGCACAAGTTATATGAGATCAACAATCTCGGTGTACTTTTTATTACAGCCTTACACTTTTCTGCTCACATTGAAGGCGTTGCGATGCGGGGTATGCGATGTATTGACTCGGTTTGCAGACTATCGAGGGAATTTAATTTTCCTACACTGGATCGCCAGTTGTACACAAAACTCCGTCCTCTTCAAGTCGAATAGGCGTCAGTTGTCTGGAAAGGCGTTTCTAGATAGAATGGCGACATTATAGATTGGGTCCAGAAAAGTTTCCTAAGCACGTATTATCACCGATTTGCTAACATGTGCACTAAAATTGCTCTACCACTGTTGGATTATTCACATTTCTCTTACTTCACTGCTGACGTAATCACCCTGACGTTCTGTTTCTTTTCAAACTACTTCCCAGTGTGCTCACTTGCTCAGCACTGCTCAGCTGTATCATGTTTTATACTCAGCTCAAGATCATCAGCGAACAGAGGACTTTCCATGTCCCCACCTGTAATTAACCACTTTGAACTGTGCACAGAATGCTCAGTATTTATAACACTTATTTTGGTGATCTCAATATTGTTTCTTAACTCGCTTTCACTGCTCTTTTCCGAGTTTTGTGTTGTTGATTTATAGTTTTACACAATGTTCAACTATCTTTCTCCTCCTTTTGCTTTTATATTTACTCAGTGCTTTGTTTAGTGTACAGCTTTTGCATAACTGTTGCATGTGCACACTTTTCAGGTCCACTCTTCTTTTCACAATTATTCAGAGAGAGAGAGAAATAAACGTTTATTATACGAAACAGTGTCCCGAGCGAGGACGGATATCACCCTAAGGTGGGAAGGCTCCTTAGTCAAGGAACCCTCTGGCTTCGACTGCCCTCTTGGCCCTGGCGACGAGTTGTCGTTGGTGTTCCAGGTCCCCGAGCGTTAGCTTGGCCTCCCACGTTTCGAATAGGCCGTTTGCTTCTATTGCTCGTTTTGCGTGCAATTGCGTGTTTGCATTTCGCTGCCTTCCTGCCACGGGCATTCCAGGAGCAAGTGTGCCAGAGTGTCGGGTACGTTGCAGAGTGGGCAGAGGTAGTCGTAGAGCGTCGGGTAGAGGCGATGCATTATCATTCAGTGCGTGTACGTATTTACTTTGCAGGCATCTGAGCATCACGCTTTCTTCTCTGTCGAGTTTAGGGTGCGGTGGAGAGTACACTCGACGCTGGAGCCTGTAATGTTGCAATATGGCCGAATAGTTGGTGGGTACGGCCTCCGCCTCTTCTGTCGCGGGTCCGAGAGCGCGTGGGGAGAGGGGAGCCCGGCTGACGTGCTCGCGGGCAGCGGCGTGGGCCGCTGCGTTCCCCTCTGGTCCCTCGTGTCCGGGTACCCATGTTACGGAGGTGTACGGGAGCGGAGTGCTTCGTCTTTTTAGTATCTTGAGTGCATCGGCCGAGATGCGGCCCCTCAAGAAGTTTCTGCAGGAGGCGTGAGAGTCGGTGAATATAACCGCTGAGTGTGTGCATGTAGTGGTGGCGAGAGCGATTTCCGCTTCGTCAGCCGTTTCCGGGTTGCGTGCCTTGATGTTTGCCGATGCTAGCTCGGAGCATTGGGAGTCTACGACGCTGAGAGCGTACGCGTTTCGACGCGGATACTTGGCCGCGTCGGTGTAGCGGGCATTCGGATCATGCTTGAAACTTCGTTTGATGGCGTTGGCTCTAGCCTGTCTTTTACTCTTGTGATATATGGGATGCATGTTGCGTGGGACACGTGCGATGCAAATGCACTCTCGAACGTCCGGTGGTATTCGCTCTTTCTTGTCCGTGTCTGCGACATACGTCTCGCTGTAGTTTAGGTGTCGGAGTACTGATCTCCCTGTGGGCGTAAGCTTGAGTCGTTCTAGCTGGCTGTTCTTGTCCGCTTCGGCGAGCTCTTGCCACGTGTTGTGGACGCCCATCTTAAGGAGACGTGATGTAGAGGCCATGGTGGGGAGTCCCAGGGCGACTTTGATTGCTTTCCTTACCATGATGTAGAGCTTTTCTATTTCACCGTTCTTTAAAGCCAGGTACGGCGTGCCGTATGTGATGCGGCTGGTGAGCAGTGCTTTTATTATGCTTAGAGTGTCTTGCTCCTTAAGCCCGTTTCTTTGGCTTGAGATCCTCTTGACAAGGTGCGTGAGTTGCGAAAGGGTGCGTTTATTCTCGGTAGGCTTGCAGCTCCCGATCCGTCTTTGTGGATGTGGAGTCCAAGTATGCGCATAGTGTCGACTTTCGGGATTGTTGTCCCGAAACTATATATTCACCTATACACTATATTCACCTGTAATTTTTATGCATGCGTTGGCCAGAATACAGACCGAGCGGTTGTTCCTGGGCAGGGTAGATTAATGATCGGTTATTATTGGTATTATTACTACTACTACAACTATTATTATTATTATTATTATGAGTTATTTATTTCATTATTAATATTGTTGCCATAGTTTGTAAGATCTCATTTTGTGTGCATATCTTATCGATTTTTTCAACCCCGATCACGTAGCTTTTCACGGTTTCTTGTAGAGCTTGATAAACTATGCGGCAGTGGAGCTCGGTTGGCCGATTATGTTTGATCGGAGACCTTATTGTGAACATATTATGCCATGAAAAAGTGTTTATTAATGACTATCTATCTTCGTTATCCGCTTATGGCCTGGAATGTACAGTTGGAGATCCTACTACAGTGCAATTGGTTAATAATTGCCTAGTGCAATCCTGTTTAGATCGCATAGCGGTCAGAGCTCTCAACTGTTCATTTAGGTCGTGTGGTGTTCTACAAAGGTTGGCTGATCACTACTTTGTAGCATGCCGCCTTGTATTACCAGACGGGTCTGGAAGGCCGTCGGTCGAAACTTCATTCCGGTAGCGCAAATGCCTTGTCCCTATACTTAAACAATCAGAGCTTGATAATTTTATAGTTTAATCTGACTGCACATTCTTAAACAAAGTAGATTCGTCGGGCAAAGTGCATGAAAGGTTCTGTACGCAACTGAACAACTTTGATTTACATTGCACACGGCTGATACCTAAGCTGATAAGAGAGGGTCACAGCTGGATGAACGCGGATATTCATGCTGCCTTTTCTTATCGAGAAACCTTGTGCAAACGCTGCGAAAGAAATCCGAGAATCCAAGCACTGCGTTTAGAATACAAGTCGGCAAGAAATAGAGTTGTTGCTCTTATGCGTGGCACTAAACGCCATTACTTTTTTGATAGATCGCAACAATTTTCAAATAAAGTAATCAAAACTTGGTCTTTGGCATGTGGTCTCGGAGGAGCTCCAGTAAACGGCCTGTTTTCGATCGTTCTCAGCAACCTCCCACAGGAGTGGCTGATGCTTTCAACAGGCAATGTGTAAGAGCGCCCCAAAGAGCTGCCTCTCTATCCACAAACAATCGGTCGTTAGGGAATCCGCATATGCGTCAGCTTTCCTTCCGAGAATTTAGAGGCGGGATCTCGAAGGAATTCTTTTCAGTTTCCCTCGTAACAATACTCTTGGATCATCATTGCCCATCATCGGAAGAAATTCCAGTGCCCCGCCAGATGTTATCCTGCACATACTGAATGGTGTTTTGGAAGGTGACGAAATTCCGAAATGCCAAAAACTGCAGTTGTTTTACCACTGTACAAGTCATAGAAGAACTATAATATTGAAAACTATCGGCGAATTCCTATATTGCCGATTATTACTCAGGTCTTAGAAAAATGTCTCACTGATCCTTTTTTCTTACCAAATTTCCAATACTGATGGGTCGACAGTTTTACTTTCTTAGTGGGCGTGTACTGTGGCACTGCTTGAGGAATTTTCACATCAACTTTTCTCTGCATTCGATCAAAATCCTTTCTCCTATGCTCTTTTCTTAGATGTACCAACAGCGTTGGACACCCTGAATCATCAAACCATGTTAAGTAAACTGTGTTTTTGGGGATTTCGTGGGCCTTCTTACAAGATTCTCGAAAATTACTAGGCCAACCGATTTCAAGTGGTCGCTACCGATAATAAGGGCGTTTTTAGTTCTAAGCTGTCGATGGGCGGGGGGGGGGGGGGGGGGGGGGGAGGAATTCAGCAGTTCCTCGGGGGTCCTGTTTATCGCCATTGTTGTTAAACATTTTCGTTAATGACTTTCCTTTAGCAATTTCGGAATGTTCGGTGTTCACTGAGATGTTGCTGAGATGTTCGCTGAAATTACCACTGAGATGTTGCAAAATGACGCGTACAATGCAAGGTTTTGGATTACTAACGATGGAATTGCTTTCAATGTCCAAAAACAATTGTTTATTTCCACTCTTTACTCAAGACTACTGTAATTAACATGCATCTCTGCTTGCAAAGTCGAACTGTACTTCTTGTAAATGTGCGGCTATTTCATACACGGATTGTGTTAAACATCTTGGAATATCTTTTGATGGTAACTTATCTTGGCTACATCTCTTATCCCTTATGTTTATTCATTTATTTATGGATACTACGATTTCGAAGAGAGATCATAGCCTGTGCGATACATGAAATGTGCTAATATAAAAATGCATAAGTACAATAAAATAAAAACAGTAAGTTAATAATAGTGAATGAATATATAAATTTAATAAATGCGAAAAGCAGGAAATTGATGAATAACACATATGATTTAGAGACAAAATAGCAAACCGTAAATAAAACCAAAGAGGCAGAACAAGACCAGATAACACTGAACACCTAACAAACCCTCTAAAGCACAAGAAATAAAGGCACACGCAAACATAAATAACCCTGCTCAAAGAATTATTGTAAGTATTTCTCAAACGAAGACAATGAATCGTGGGTCATAAGATCATCGGCAAGTCCATTACATTCTAGAACTGTTCTGGGAATAAAAGAGTACTGAGAACAGTTATTAAGCGAAACTAAAGGTCTTATTATAAGAAAATGTCGTCTAGTAGCATAGCCTTCGGAGTAAGTGATATTATGTGATGTATCTATCATATAATATCCTTTTATCAGCTGGTAGAAGAACTTTAGTCGACAAATTCGATTTCCGTTGATAACTGAAGGTAATCAACATCGCTTGATGAGTTCAGCAACTGACGTACGCCCATAAGACTTATAAATATATCGCGCTACCTTTTTTGCGTACTCTTTTCAGTTTGTTGATGTTTGTCTGTGTGTACGAGTCCCACATGGGTACTGCATACTCAAGCATCGGGCATATAACACACTGATATGCCAGAAGACGTACAGCAGGCGTGGATAACTTTAAAGAGCGTCTCAAGAAAACTAATGTGCATGGTGCTCCGATTCCCGGCAGCCTATTACCAGAGGGACGAGGCTTGATCGCCAGAGGAGATGGCGGAAAAAAATTCAAAGCATGAAACTGAAGGTAATTAAGTAGCGGAATAATGTCGCAAGAAAAATACGCACTCACTCAGCAAACGCTGTTTTGAGCGACGCCAAAACAGCATCACCTCGTAGAGTATAGGCCAAAGCTAGGAAACATAATAAATTTGTCCAGTATTATTTTTTTTATGTACGTAATATGTGCAGCCCTTTCGTTTTGTCCGAAAACACGTTAGATCCATGCAGTAGTCAAAAGCGGTTCTGCGACATGGTGCTCCTTTGGTGACCCTGGCCTATTATTCGATCTATTCCTATAAGATGACGTAGTAACACAGGCTTCTTTAAAAAGCTCGAAACGCGGAAGTGTTGAATTACTGCTTTCTTCCATGTCAGCGTGGATTTCTTGAGCGATTCTTCTGTGCAATGCAATCAGCATTGTTCCTCGGCACGAGTGCCCTCAACAATCACAATAAAAGAACATTAAGCGGATACCAATTTTTCTCCTTTTTTGTATGCTATACGAAACTCACATTTTGTAGACGCAAGAGAGTGTTACAACATGTTTCTCTCCTGATGGTCTCGCTGCGACTACGTACAGAAGTGGCATAAAACACTTTATAACGGTTTATTTGCTTAATTTTGTCAAAAAAGGTTTTTTTTTTCGCATAGTGTACTTCAGGAGTGCAACTGACCTGCCTTTGTTCTTAAGAATTCCGTTTTCAATGAATCACGTTTGGCTATCTTCCTTGGCTCTGGAAAACTACGATATTGTCCAGTACCTTATTAATTCCGCCGCAGGATCTATGCGAAATTTTCTTTTTTTTCGGACAATTTAATAACAATTTCATACTTCATACGATCAAACTCCATACCTCTTTTTGTATGTGCGTATCTTATATACGCTATTCTAAGAAAAAGTTCTGTCAGGTTTTTGCTTCATAAAAATTATAAGAAGTACCGGGATTCACACATTGAAAGATTCGTTCCCCTACGTGACATTTTAGCATTGGTGACGAACTTAACACTGTCGACCGCTTCTGAGTGGCAATGACACAAAGAACAAGAACAACTGCTCATAACGAAAATGTTATGATGCATCAGTGACGTGTATGGAAGCCTTATGCATCACGGGACCGGCTTCGGTACTGCCGCCAAATACCTTCTCTAAACTACTCCCGTTTGCTTAGTAGTGGCGGCCGTGAAACCGATGTAAACGCTTCAGCTGAGGTGTGTAACATAAGTGACAGTTGTCACAGTGACACGCGCCCGAAAAGTTTAGCGCAAAGCGCGACGACTCCTCTATTTTCCGAACTTCGCCTCCATGAAGCCCCCAATGCACTTAAATCCGCCACTTTTATCTTTTATCTTTTTAGGAACCGTTTATTGAAACTTAAAAAGGATGGGACGGCGAGAGGACTAACTCCTCAACGTCATCCTGTAATGCGAAGTTACCCGTGCAACCAGTTTGAGCGGTCGTCTCAAAGCGACATTGGCACAAAGGCACTTCGTGGCCTTTTATGTTTTCCTCTGGCTGTCCTACTTTGGCCGATAGCACAAGAATAGGCTGACCTGCGCTGAAGTTGAGCGCAAATTTGACATACTCCGAGGAAACTGCACGGTCGTCAGGACAACGCTAGAATGGCGACAAGTTAAGCTAACACGCCACTACATGTGTTGGTGTTTTATGTTTGCTTTAGCTAGACTTTAAGGACAGCTGGCCTTTCAGTAACCAAGATTCCCACACTGTAACAGAAGAAAAAGAAAAATTTTTAGAACTTCCAGCCTAATTTAATTCTCTTTTCGCGCCACCGAAGCTGCAGCGTGTACGATTGGACAGGTCTTCTGGCACGCGGAACTTCGTGAATGCCTGTCTCTATTTAATCGGACAGCCCATTGAACAGGAAACATATTATATGCGATGGCTTTTAGGCCGCAACGACGTCCTGCCAGCCAACGATGTCGTCGTTCTTGAAATGCCGCTCTCCGTTTTTATTTATAGTCTTGCAGCTTGAGCTAAAAACTGCCAACATTCGGCACTTGTTGGGCATGCTGTAATGACATGGAAATCTTGCCGCCACGTCGGGTGCTCGTTCGGCAAGAGCCCGCAATGCACTTCCAGGTCTTAAAGGTACGGCGTCGCGGGAGATGACCATTAAGAGCGGGTTACGTGGCGCCTTCGTCGGAGAAAAACGGCTGCACGTAATTTATCGCGATGCGCCATTTTGCCTTGTCCGCTTATCACCGCTTCGTTTACACCGACTTCAGAGTGTGTGGAATCCGGAATATTGAATAAAAGAAAAGGGGGGGAGGGCAATGCTTTATAGCTCAATCGGCCGTTTACGTGGTTTCTCGAAGGTCAGTGATGGTAGATGGCCGAGGCTCACACTCGGTAAAGGAACCGTTCGTTCGTTCGTTCGTTCGTTCGTTCGTTCGTTCGTTCGTTCGTTCGTTCGTTCGTTCGTTCGTGCGTTCGTTCGTTCGTTCGTTCGTTCGTTCGTTCGTTCGTTCGTTCGTTCGTTCGTTCGTTCGTTCGTTCGTTCATTCGTTCGTTCGTTCGTTCGTTCGTTCGTTCGTTCGTTCGTTCGTTCGTTCGTTCGTTCGTTCGTTCGTTCGTTCGTTCGTACGTTCGTTCGTTCGTTCGTTCGTCCGTTCGTTCGTTCGTTCGTTCGTTCGTTCGTTCGTTCGTTCGCTCGTTCGGTTGCTAGCTCATTTTACAGCGAGTTTCCAGCGGATCGAAGTCCGTAGACCAGGAACCGTAGGCCGATCCTGAAAACAGTGCAATACCGGGCCGACCCGTGGCCGAGGTGAAGCCACGGTGAAGTTTAATATCTTGGATCGAAATACAACCCGTATCAGATATTAGGCTGATAAGAATTGATACTAAACTGTGACCGCCTCAGCCATGTCTACGTTGACGCTTCTTTGTCGGATTTCGTAGCGCTTGTGTATCTCCTTTCCTTCCACTCTCCCGTGGTGGCGGTCTCGTCGAACGAAATGTCACGCGTGTCTAGTTCCCTCCGGCTCCTCGCTGCGGCAGTCCCGTTGTCTAGGCGAATGTATATAAATATCACAATAAATGAGCTCGCACCTACGTTCAAAATTATGTGTCACCTCTGAGTCGTATGCAAAATAGCTTCGCTGGTCATCCACCTTCAGAGAGTGGAATTACTCATGATATTTTTTTCATTATATAGCTCATTATTTCGCCCACTCGTTAATTCGTTCGTTCGATCGTTAGCTCGTTTTTATTCATTCACTCACTTCTTCGTTCGCTTGTTCATTCGCTCGCTAACTCCCTTTTTCATTCTCTGACTTATCAGTTCGATCATTCATTCGTCTGTTCGTTTGGTCGCTAGCTCGTTTTTTTTTCATTCGCTCACCTATTAGTTCGCATATCGATTCGTTTATTCTTTCGCCCGCAAGCTTGCTTTTTCCTTCGTTCGGGCTATTCGCTTACATCGGCAGTCATCGTCATTGGTTTCTGCGCACTTTTTTCTGTTCCTTTCATGCTGCGCAGCGCGCTTGCACTAGTGGTGTTAGGAGTTCTGCGTCGAATGATTTACTGAACCCACGTGCCACAATTTGTGACACCACATGCAGTACACCTCTCGTGGAGGACCTTGTGTGCGTAACTGTGAGTCTCCTCCAGGAAGCGAGGGTCTCCCAAAGGAAAGGTGGACGGGCTTCGCACCACCAGGACCATTACCTGCGTTCATTACCGGTGTGACTATACCACCAATGTGAAACTCAGCAAACAATTATATACTAATGCATCAGCGGTATTTATATTACTGCAAAGTATATATATATATATATATATATATATATATATATATATATATATATATATATATATATATATATATATATATATATATATATATATATATATATATATATATATATATATATATATCTCCGCCCACCTAACTTTCTGCCGCCCCGTGCTACGCTTCCCTTCCCTTGGAATTTTGTCCGTAACCCTTAATGACCCTCGGTTACCTTCCCTCCTCATTACATGTCCTGTCCCTGCCAATTATATATATATATATATATATATATATAATATATAGTGTAGGCGTTTATTACGCACGTCTTCTTCACCTGTGTATTACCATCATCAACCTAAGAATAATAATAATAATAATAATAATAATAATAATAATAATAATAATAATATTTATTTCACTCATGAAGTAGAGGAGTGCGGGAAAAAAAGCTGACAAGTCAGCTTGACTAGTTCCCAGCTCCCCGGAGTACAAAATAGAAGAAACAGAAGCACTTTCCGCACGGCAACATAAAAACCACAAACAAATAGTAATGGTAATGCAGCAATAACTTGTTGACGTACGTTGATCGATCCTCATTTTCAGTGCAATCGGATCATCATTATCGGGTGTGTGCCTTTGCTGGTTCAATGACGAGTACTCGGGCTAAATAAGCGTTGTTCCATCAGAGACATCATACGTGATGGAGGTGACTCTTCGATCCTCTGTCCTCTACCCACTAAGCCTAACCCCTGCAGCTTTTTTCAGGCCGCCGCTTGAGACTACTGTCCGCTAGTATGTCTCAAGTCGGCTCAACTTCCACTTATACCTCTACCATTTCGGCACCGCAAGCCACCCGTATATCAGAAGCTGCCATCAGCGTCAACCCCCATGGTTTCGCTTGTCTTCCTGGGGAAGATGTGGAGGACTGACAAGACGACTACTAGCGAGTAAGTTCAGCTAATCGTTGGGACGACCACTTGACGCTCTTCTGCTTGTGTTACTGCTTCTCCCTCTATCCTTAGTGCAGCCGTCAGCAGTGGCTTGCCTCCTTCACAGATGCAGCAGATGTTTGCTTTGTTGAACAAATACGCAAATTGTTTTCATGTTCGTTCGTCGACTCTGAGCCAAACCATAGTTGTAGCGCATCGTATTCAAACAGATAAAGTATCTATAGTGCGCCGACTCCCGTGCCGCGTGTCTCTAGCCGAGCGGAAAATCATAGAAGGAAATGTGACGGACATGCTACAACATAAGGTCATCTGGCCCTCAGCTAGCCCTTCGTCATCTGCTGGGGTTTTGGTCCGTAAAAAAGGCAGTTCCGTGCGCTTTTGCGTCGATTACTGGGCCCTTCATACCATCACTGGAAAGGACGCATATCCTATGCCACACGTTGACCACACCCTCGATTCGCTTCAAGACGCAGAATACTTTTCAAGCCTCGATCTGCGTTCTGGCTATTGGCAAATTTCCGTACAGGAACAAGATAAATGAGAGACAGCATTTGACACCCCAGATGGACTTTACAAATTTAATGTCAAACCTTTCGGGATATACAATGCACCTGCGATTTTTGAGCGCAATATTGACACCGCGCTGCGTTGCCTGAAATGAAAAACTTGCCTTTGCTACCTGGATGACACTGTCGTATTTTCATCAACATTTCCTCAGCACCTGCAACTCTTGGATGAAGTTCTAACGTGCTTTGCCGACGCTGGTCTTCAGCTAAACACGAAGAAATGCCGTTCCACCAGCAGATTTATTAAAATCCTGCGGCATGTCGTGAGCAAGAACGGCATACGGCCTGATCCTGACAAGGTTGCTGCGGTCCTTCAGTTCGCTTGCCCAGAAAGGCCTAAAGACTAGCGAAGCTTGCTTGGCATCGCTTCTTATTTCCGTCGCTTTATACGGAACTTTACCTCCTTCGCTGCGCCACTACACAAACTACTTGCTTCCGGTGTACCCTTCCTCTGTTCTCAAGAATACGAAGCAGTCTTTAACATGTTGAAGCGCGCCGTCATGCCTGAACCTGTGCTTTGCCGCTTTGATGCGACTGCACTGACTCTGTTTAACACAGACGCTAGCGGCCGCTGCAACGGTGCCATGGTTGTACCACGCAACAACTCTTGGCGTTAGATAGTCGTTGCATACGCCAGCCTCATACTCACGGATTCCGAGAAGAACGATACAACAACTGAGCAGGAGTGACTGGCTGTTGTTTGGTCCATAGAGAATTTTCGTCCCTATCTGCACGGTCGTCATTTTACAACGGTTACGGACCACCATGCTCCCCACGCTCAAGAACTCGACGGGATGTCTGGGTCACTGGATTCTCCACCTGCAAGAGTATGATGTTGACATTAGTCAGATGTCTGGCAAAAAAAAAAAAAAACGCCAAGACGCTGACGCTCTGTCTCCTTGTCCGGTTCCTGCGCACCCGCTCGACACCTGGGCAACTGTGTCACCAAGCAGCTTTTCGGATGTCAATTTTACGCCGCTCTCCTCCTAGCCTCGGTAGACGGCCTTTCTCCGGACGGCCATCTGACATTCGCATGTCGTCAACGGGCTGACCCATATTTTCAGAGTATGATAAACCACCTTTTTAACGCTTCTCGCCCACCTAACGCGGGGCTTCGACGCCAATTCGCAGAATTCAAGCTGCACAATCGCGTGCTGTATCGGTACATTTACCACCCTTACGGTCAACACTGGGTGCCCGTTCTACCGCACTCTTTTCGAGCCCATGTCCTCGAAGCAATTCACGATGACATGACAGCTGGCCCATCTCGCTTTCCATAAAACCTGCAATCGCATTCGAAGCCGTTAGTATTGGCCTTGCCTTTCTACTAGAGTAACGAGGTAGTCGGCTCCTGTTCCCCATGTCAGCATCGCTAACTCACAGCTATATACTTATATATTGCGCTTGGTCACGGAATCCTGTAAGCTCCATAGCTTTGGGCATATTCGGGTATGGAAAAGGTCCGCGCTCCACAAGCGAGGGGAAGGATGAAGTGGCCGCAAGTTTCATGTTTAAACTTTATTTCACGTTCTTCGCAACCCTATAATATTTGCGAAGAAAGTGAACAACTATAAGACCAGCGCGATATTGCCACATGCATGAAAGGTCAAGTGTCACTTAGCACTTGTCGTCTAGCAATATAAGATCGCAGAGCCATTTAAACATGGCACCAGGATTTTAATAGCGCAGGTCAAATCACTCGATTCATTTCAACAAATAAGGATAGCGCGGAAGACGGGAGATGAGGACGTAAAAACAGAAATTACAAATGCTCCGCTAGGTCAGCGTGTGCCTTTGTCTTGTTTGTTTGTTTTTTCGACGCTGTCCTCTTACATTATTAGGAACTTATCGAACACGCGCATTATCCTTCAGATAGGTATCGCAAACTTTTAGAACCAACAGTTGATTCTTGATGTTCCATATGGAACATGTCCCGGGCCTACGAGTATATCCCGCTTACTTGTTCTCGTCGTAGACACCGCGTAGCTGTCTCCTGTTTATTCTGAATATTTGCTGCTTTTAGTGACGTGTAAAGTGATAATTTTTATGACTGTTATATTCAAACACGCAAAGATGATAAACTGAACATGGGCGCTCATTAACTTCCAAGAAAACGCGTGCAGAAAATTGGAGCAGAGAAAAAAAGAACAAACCAAGCAAGCATTTGGGGGAGGGGGGTGGCCCTCCAGGCAACTTCAATCAAGAACAGGGCTGCAGTTTCACTTGATCACTAAGAGTGACAATTCGGTAAGCTTGTCCTTTTTATATTTCTTCCTTGCCGAATGCTCTTCAGCGTTGTCATTTGCGGCACACTACTTACCATCTCGACGATGAATCTTGAAGTGTCAGCCGCACATCTCTAGCACAAGTTATAAGAATGCCCATAAAAATATCAGCGAGTGCTCGATCGTTATTGTGTTCTCTAGCGACTTAGACGGCAGAATCAGCTAGTTAATTGCCGATACCGTGGAAATTCCGTATTAGCTTCTTTTTTTGAGCTTCTGAATGAATACCGAAGCTAGCAACCAGGGTTTTTCGGAAGCAGAAGTGGCCGAATTAAGTCATTGTGCCTGATCAGCTTTAACGTGCGTCATAATTTGTAAGATGTATATCAATATTATTGAAATAAAGTACGAAATAAGTGCTGGCAAATGGGTTAGTTAATTTCTCTCGCCAATGTGTCACGCCAAAAAGAAAAAAAAAGCGAGGACACAAATGCACGAAAATACTATAGCACGAGCAAGGAGAGAGCTGTTTGCCGTTTCCCCCTTCCAGAATGGCATTGCTACTGCCACTTCTCCTACTTCATCCTAACAATCGACAACAAAGTTCCTTTCATTTTCACGGTGAGTACGCTCCTTTTGACGTGTTTTCCGAGTCTTTCGAGCCTCATCGCATCACGCTATCACTCTGGTCCTTCCTCACGCACTTCCCTGTGCTATAGGAAATCATCTCGAGTGTGTAGAGATGTCAGGAGGTCTCATCAGCCGGCTGTGCGAAGAAATCAAGTCACGTCTCGCGTTGAGACGCGCACGGCACTGCAATCACCATCGTCTCTCTTGCTCTTCCAGCCAGCCGTGCAAACCAGAAGCGTGCGAAAAAGCAGGGAAAAAAAAAGGAACACCATTTTGTGTTATATAGCAAGCCGTTCGAGCCAGCTCTACCCGGGCTTAAGCTTGGCCTGTGCACTACAGGAGAAACGACTGTGAAGCCCTCTTCCTGGTCACTCCATGAAACAAGTCACAATTATTTCTGCACACTCATTGTGTGCGCAATTAGTCAGTAAAATAATCTACATTGTAATTAAGTAAGTGTTCATTTCAGAAAAGCCTTCCTATATAAAAAAGCTAGGCTCATCTACAGGAAAGCTCGAAGTGGCCAGTTTATCTTCCCACCTATTGCACAATAAGTCCTTGTGTGTCAGAAAGAAAGTGTCTGAAATAGGTGAAAAAAACAAACAAACATATAGTCACTCTATCGTGCTCCACGAATCGAATGCTCTCAAACGAGTGCGCGCAAACGAAGAGCGCTTTTAAGCTATTACGCCGTAACTGACGAAGTCAAAGGCGAGCAGCCAAGGTGCTGAAAGCGAAATTCAAGCAAGGGTCTGGTTCCACTTGCTCTGCTGAATGCGTCACGCACCGCGGTTCACGTTAGACAAGGTCGGAGTCAAGGAGGCGAAATCATTGCGACCCTGCCGCTTTCTCAATGGCAGAGGAATAATATGTAGGCGCTGTTCGTTATTAAACTGCACATTTTCTACTATATAGTGTTTTGTGCCACAATATTCCTACTAAGTAATGTTTCGTCATTTTATTAAATGCACAGTTAGCAAGACGTATTTTCTGTGCAGTTTAGTAAAAACAGTTAGTAATATTTCATCACTGCAAATAAATACGGGCAGAAAGCGTCAATGGCCCAGCAATAGCACTTATAAAAAGTTACCTAACAGATAGACAACAAGCTGTGTGGTTTAGTTCCTCACTTTCTAATTTCATAATAACCAATAAAGGGGTGCCGCAGGGGTCTGTACTTGGCCCACTACTATTTCTGCTTTATATAAATGATTTACCCGGTTGTTAAACGGAAACTGAGGCCTTTCTTCACCCTGACGATATTAGATTACTTGCAAACGATCGTTCACTAACTTCTCTGACTGCTAAGCTAAACACTGATCAGAAAAATATTTTAACGTGGTGCCTGCTTAACTCGCTAAGAATGAATCCTACGAAAACGTCTTTTATTCTTTTTCGTTCGAGTCATAGGATTCCAGAATTCATTCACACTGTCAACCTAAACTCTCTTGACATTAGTGCAGTTAATGAATGCTCATTTCTTGGAATAATTCTTGACTCAAACTTAAAATTTACGAAGCATATCGCTTATTTGAAGCGCAAGATTTTTCCCGGTATTAGAATTTTACTTAAATCTAGATATTACTTTAGCAAACCAACATTGCTAACCTTGTATTTTTTATTTTTTTATTCACAGTCACCTCAATTATTGCATTACAGCAGGGGGTAACACATATCCAACTCATATAGCCCCACTACAGCATTTGCAGAATCAAGCCATCCGGATATTGTCGTTCAGCTCATTCAACTGCAGCGCTTCTGATATGCTTCTCAACCACAGAATACTTTCAGTAAAAAATCTTGTTAAATATAATTTATCCGTAATGTTATTTAACGTAACAAGTAATCCTGCTCCAGTAAATATATGTTCTGAGGCTACTTTGGTTAACTTGAACTGCACAAGATTTGCTGCTAACAACAATTTCTTATTGCCACTGATACATACTAATTATGCAAAACAATCTGGATATATCGCAGATATATCGCAGCTGGGGACCATCTCCCACTACATGTCAAGCGCTCTTCGTCTTTAGGTGTCTTCCAGAAAACGTTATTGACTTGTCTACTGAATAGCCAAAATAATCCACATATCTAGCAATTCAATTCATTCCTGCTCATTTCCTTTCCGTTTTCCCTTTTTTTTGGTTTTTTCTGATTTGTAACCTTTACAAAAATTTTGGTTTGTTCTGTTGCTAATGCCTTTAACTACTGTTTTAATTCTACGACTACCTATTGACTTTATATTATTTTCCAGTTTAATACATTTACTTTGTATAATCTTCCACCTAGTGACTACTGTATTGCTGTTTCATGCTGTGTATTTCCACTAATGTGTATATTTTCTGACAGGAGTTCCCCTTTCAGCCACATGCTCTGGGTCCTCCTTCTGTATACTTGTGTAAGCATGTATGTCTCCTCCTTATTAAATAAATAACCTGAAACTGAAAATGCGGGGTCTGGTACGGCAAGCTGCTGAACGATGCACCAATACAGCTTGTGAACTGCAATGCATGAGTCGATACTGTAGGTATTGTTTGGGTCGAATAAGCCCGGAGTGGTTGGGAGTGACAGAAGTCACGAACCATGAGATGTACGACTGCATGCGGCGTCAAGGCGAATGTGGCGGATCTACAGACTGCATGCTGCGCTCGCGTGGCTTGAATGACGTCCAGGATCACCGCTACACACGTGCTGGGAAGTGGTACACCATTTCAGCTCAAGTTGATCTGACGGGGAAAAAAAAGACGTTTCACCGAAAAGTAGTTGGCTTGCTCGCAGTGGGCCGCTTGGGTGCCACGACGAGCGCAAGGAACTGGTGACATCGAGAAAAGAATGGCTGTGGATTGGTCTGCAACCGGGAATATTTGGCGTTCTTGATGGCAAATTTGTGTCATGGCGGGCCACTTAGGGCGAGGACGCAAGGCTCAGCTCTGAAGTTGTCGATGCCTTACTACGGAGTAAGCCTCAGTATTGAAAACGTCCTTTAACACGTGTTCCGCCTTATACCTGAGAGACCATTCGCTATGTGTCCTACCGACGGACAAAGAAGGCGGTCTCTTCCTTTTCACCGCAAGCGTTTCTATGCAAAAGCTAATCTAGCTGTTTGTGTGTTTGAACAATATACTTAAATTTCCTTGAAAAACATTAAAGGAAAAGCCATTCAGATGTCCAAGAATGTACACATAGATAAGATCGTCAAAAGGATTGAGAAACGCTAAAAGAAAAGTCAAGTTCTTTATTCTAGTGCCATAACGCAAGAAGTCGGCTTTCCATTCAGTTCAATTTTTACTGAGAATGACGCATAGCAGAAGGAAATTGCCGCATATTTATTCGACAAGCTAAACCTTCTTTAGATTAGATGTCCGTTTTAGTGAAAAGTGCTCGCAGTATTTTAGATTTTGTGAAAGCTCATGCCGACGAGGGGTTCACAGCCTTCTCAGTCGACGTAAAGGACATGTACTATGTCTGTCGTCATATTGACCTGCCTAAATGCACCGAAAGTAGCATAAACGAGTTCGAAGCACTTAAATTTCCTAGTGAAGCCGGTATTTATGTGGGCGAATTTTCGAGTTTGCTGAAATTTTACTTATCGTCGGCATCCACCTATGATAACAGGGCCGCATTACTGCACAAAATAAGTTGGGAGGGCGAGAGGGCTTGCATTGGCTCATACCTATCTCCAGTCTTAAGCAATCTATTTTTAGCTCAGCTAGACAGAGGCTTGTCAGACCGTTTCGAGAGATCCGAATGTACGAAACGTGTTTAGGTTTGTGAACAATTTTACGGTGTTTCTGCACTGCACATTAGAGCGTTTTCGAACGGAGAGTGCTGAAGTTTTAAATATTTGTCGTTATAGTCTTCATCCCCTTGAAGTGACAGCTGAATAACCGGTAGATAGGTTTCCTTTAGTAACGCGCTCATCTAAATGCATTACACGAAAGAACAAGTCGGAAGCACAAGTTGACAGGACTGTCAACTTTTATTTCCGACTTGTTTCTTTATGCAATGTATGTGAATAAGCGCGTTACTAAAATAAACCAAGATGACTTAACCAGCCCCATCTAATACTCTGTCGGTAAATAGTATCATCAGATATCTTAGTTTCAAGTTCGCATGCTCCTGCCACCGGCTGTAGTTGTGCTATAACCTTCGAATGAACAAGGCACTGTTTCCATTTTGTTCCGGCCGTTCGAAACTAGTCAAGAGAAGCATAACGAATACGTGCTTTAACAACGCTTTCAAGAAGTCATACCTGCACACTATAAACCAGACTTCTCAGCAACAGGTCTAACGCTTAAAGGAAGCCGGCAATCCAGTCCCCGTAGTGATGTCTGTAGCGGAAAAGTTGCTTAAAAAATACGCTCAACATGGCGCCATTCCGATGACTAAACTGACGCACATTTAGATAAGAAAAACGCCGCCGTTAAGTGTATAACAGCTGCGTCTTACCAGTACTCACGTACAGGGCAGAAACCTGGAGGCTTACGAAAAGGATTCTACTTAAATTAAGGAAGACGCAACGAGCTATGGAAAGAAGAATGATAGGTGTAACGTTAAGGGATAAGAAAAGAGCAGATTTGGGGAGGGAACAAACGCGAGGTTATGACACCTTAGTTGAAATCAAGAAAAAGAAAGGGGGGGGGGCATGGGCAGGACATGTAATGAGGAGGGAAGATAACCGATGGTCATTAAGGGTTGCGGACTGGATTCCAAGGGAAGGGAAGCGTAGCAGGGGGCGGCAGAAAGTCAGGTGGGCGGATGAGATTAAGAAGTTTGCAGGGACAACATGGCCACAATTAGTACATGACCGGGGTAGTTGGAGAATTATAGGAGAGGCCTTTGCCCTGCAGTGGGCGTAACCAGGCTGATGATGATGATGATGATGATTGTGATTATGATGATGATGATGATGATGATGATGATGAATCCCCAACGATCATCAAGTCTAGCATATCCTTAAGAATGTAGCCCTTCGTGATAACATAGGATTCTGGCTTTAGCGCCCGAGAAGCTAGGAAGCCATTCTAAGAAGTCAGTGCCGGCAAGAGTAGTAAAAGCTGAGCATGCTGAAATGCCATAGGAAAACGTTCACGGATCGCAGGTAATTTGCAATTTACCGCATTAGGTTTTCCTGCGACAAACACTCCATTGACAAGCCCAGCTGCGACCTGATAGATGTCTTGCACTCCATTCTGAGAATTGTATACGACGCAATGCCTGATGACACTGTCATTCTAGGTATATATAAGGACGAGGTTACCCGCCTAATCATAAAGCCAGAGCACGTGGACGCACTTGGTGAACTGTGTATGCGCTAGTCAACGACAGGATGTTGCCTAAAGAGTTGTATTGCCAGCAGAAGCGGTAGTGATGCTGTTTTCTGGATACGTTTTCTTTTTCATTCTCGTTAGAACTTCTTGCTCTAACGTGATCTGTATCGCGATGCACGTCCGAGCTATAGTATGGCTTGGTGTCGAAACTAAAAGCCGTCCTCGCCAGTAGCGCTACGTGTGTGTATTCGTTTGTGCCTTCTCGGGTCCCTGTTGTCTAACTCGCTGGTTTGAAGATGAACTACCAACAAGCTGACATCGTTTATCTCATATTAGAAAACATTCGCGTCTTTTGCCGTTTTGAGCCCAAAGTGTTATACATCGGACAGTGAATGTTTTATTGACACTAGTCTTGTTACTGAGTCAGTTATATTTAGTCTATTTTCAGTTTCTTTCAAGAACAGCATTTCGGGACAAGAAAGCACTTTTTTGCTGCTGGAACGGGTCCACAAGCCCATATGCATAGCAACATGGCAACGTTGTACAAAAAGATCAAGAGAGAAAAAACAGAAACAACGAATTAAGCAACGATCACGTGCGACCCCTCCGGAGATAAGGTAGCACCTAACGCACCACGGTGGCTGTGTACATAAAAGAGGAGCACGCACATATACCGCCGGAGCGAAAAAATAAACGCAGGGGACAGTGCCAGCTGGACAAAAGGAAACAGCCGTAAGGGGACGCGACGAGTAGAAATAAAGCTTAGAACGACAGAAAGCTGAGCTAGTTGGTAAGGATTCATTATGCAAAAAAGAGGTGAGGCGTACAGAGAGGACACAACAGTAAGGAAGGGGACGTATTGTCCACTTCTCTACTCTTGTGTCCTGTCTGCACGCCTCACCTCTTTTTTGCATGAGGAGTCGAAATGAAGCCCGCTTTGTTCATCCATGTCGTGACGGTAATTTCTTACTCTTCTTTATGTATTTGTCGATGAACAAGAATCTCGCACAGCAAGAAACCAAGGTGTTGCGTATTTCCTTTTGTTTGACTTAATGCTTTAAGACTTCATTTAACGTTAGAATAAAGTTACGGGAATCTCAAGCAATGCGGAACAACAGGGAGCTCGGGAGACCCGCAATGCAGAGAGTCGTCTAGGTGATTTGGAACATTCGATGCCTTGAAACTCTAAACAAATGGTGTCAGAACTGACATCGTCAAATTCTACACAATGCGTAAAGGATTTCCCAAGTCACCTGTAGTACCAGCAACCACTTTCGCAGCATATCGTTCTCCGTTCA
The DNA here is from genome assembly GCF_050947875.1 of Dermacentor variabilis. Lineage (NCBI taxonomy): Eukaryota > Metazoa > Arthropoda > Arachnida > Ixodida > Ixodidae > Dermacentor > Dermacentor variabilis. Next base: position 129,167,661 of record NC_134569.1, read on the forward strand.
CGGGGCAGATAAAAACTGTTTGGTGCAGATCAAAGTGTACTTATTCATGTTGTTTGTATTTACAAGAGGAGACTGCAGAAACGTTGGGTAATCAGCGTTTAAATTGCAATTTGTACGTCCCATGCTTGGTATATTTATTTATTTAAATAAATAAATAAATAAATAAATATAAATGCAAACCATCGAATACCCCTCGAATGAGCCACTGAATGCCTTTTCATTAGGGTAAAAATTATTTCACAACAATGTGGCATCCCTTTCATCCCGCCATGCAGTGCGAATCAATACAAAAACAGAGGAAAAAAACATACTCATTGAGAGGGAGCACTTCCCTAAATTGCGACTGACGGCCCGTCGCCCCCATTGCCTGTTAACGGGTGCTTCATGTATCGTCCGTCAGGACCAGTTTATGCCTGCTGAACTTTTCCTTCTTTTGGGCCGCCACTTCGGCTCTAGTGCTTTCGACTGCCAATGAAGATGTAGCCGTCAGACTCCCCGCCGGAAGGGCGTTTAGCATCAACCTCGGCTGTAATGGATAATTAACTATGCAGATAACTTGTGCAAGTTAATTAAAGGAAGGCTAATTGCAATTCGCCACTTTTACATCGCGACGAGGGCAGATAAGTCGAAATGTGAAATAAAGGGACAAGCAATGACGACAGCGTTAAAAATCCTAACCCTGCGTTTATTCACTTTCTATAGTTATTGAGGAACTGCGACTTCGAATCACACTCGTTGCCTCGCATACACGCGCCGTTGTAACCAGTTTGTTTGCTTATTGACCGCGACCAGTTCTTTTATTCGCCGAAGCTCCGAGATTACATTGACTAAGTGAAGTAGAAGCAAAGAATACAATGTGTAAGGCGAAACACTCAGTGCGTTTACGAACGCTACTGCAATCTAATTAAGGCGGCTGCATTTAACTTAGTTTGATTGATTTTAGCTTGCGATAAACACACGCATAAGCGAAGGGCTCAACTTTAATGGTGGCTTGAGTTATTCAGTGTTATGCGTGCACCAGAGAGTCTTTTATTTCTTCTCGTGTAACCAAAGTTAATAATAAAAATGCCGAAACTAATTGGGCATCGTTCATACAGGCGCTCTTGAAACATTAGTGATGGAGACTGGTATTTCACGTCAGCAATGGCTACTTCATTCAAATCAACTGCGCACTTATATAAGAAAGTTTGGCAGTGTGAAGCGAAAAATGGACCATGATAAGCAATCAGAAATAAATTAAAAAAGCAACACGCACAATCGACTGCGAGTCTGCGAGAAATCTGGAAGTCTTGCCCATTGTACGCCGTTAACCATTCCGGCATCCTTCTATCGGCTCTGACGATACAAAAAGGGGGATTAGCAACGATTACTGAACAAGCCCTTCATATTGTACTCTGTTTTATCCGGTTGACATGACCTTTAAAATTTCCAAGTGCTGCACGTAAATAGTCAGAAAGGTCATGGAGAAACTGATGAGGTGCGAAGAATATCCTGAGATTCGACTTTTGTAACGTGTATTTATTATGTTTTTGCAACGCCCCTTTCATCATCTCAGTTCCAGCCTGACTTCCTATGATGGAACTCTTAAATACACCGTGATACCAAATTTTCAAATTTGAAGTATTGGTCGCATGTTAAACAGCACGTTGCATATTGCAAACTTTTGCATATTAATTTTTGTTATGTCGCAGCTGAACCGTGTGTGACAATTCTGAGTGGTGAATAAATGCGGGTACACTTTAACGGTGATGCCCTTGCTGCGTCATTGAATTTCAACAGTGTTCTAAGCATGCGTACCGAAATGTCCTATGTTGCACTCAAATTTTCAACCAGACGATACCGCTTTACACCCTTATCCTGATGCCACATGTTTTCCAGCCGGAACGGTGGTCACTGTCGGTGGGATGCGTTTAGAGCCATTAATTTCAAATAAAAATTGCCACTTAGAATGTGCGCTGAGAGCACATGTTTTTGTGCTGATAACAATGCTGAGCCACGGCACTAACAACGACAATGATAAATTGAGGATAGTTCGACGACCGTGTCATTGCCTCGTTAAGCAAATTTTTTGTAACCTATTTTTTTAGATTATGAGTTCTGAACGATACGTCGAAAAATACTTGACGCGATTATAACAATCTATGTATACGCAAAAACGACGGCTCGAGAGAGAGAGAGAGAGAGAGAGAGAGTGAGAAGCTTTCAATGAAAGGCAGAGGTTTTAGCCGGCGTACGGACATCACAGACATGCTACTCTGCGTGAGGAAGGGAATTGGGGAGAGGAAGAGTGAAGGAGAGAGGCACAAAAAAAAAGGAATAAGTTATAAGAAAACGGAAACTGAGTTTTCTTACTCATGAGCAATGGAGTGCTATGGTATAGTCCTTCAGTGTATGTATCATCCTACAATGAGGTGACATAATTCGCTGCGTGAAAGGTACATGAGGGTAACAGAGTAGAACTAAAGTTTGTCGAGTTGACAAATGTTTTTTTTTTGTAAGTACGTAAATAAAAAGTTTCATCGCACGCCTCTATTGTGTGAGGCAGGCTAAAGGGCCTAAGACACAGTCAAAGGACAAAAGTCCCAGTGTAAGCGAATGCATGCAATGTACACACAACGCAAGCTCGTCCGCATACGCTCGACACCTCAAACAAGATATGCAGCGCGGTTCCAACTGAGCCGCAGTTGTTGCAGTGTCGACTCGTCACTTGACCGAAGCTGTACCGTAAGCCGTTTCCATTGGCAGTGTCCAGGCGAAGACGATGATATAGAGTTTCCAAATGGCGAGGAATGTTGGATAGGAGTCTGGATCTGAGGGTTGGGTTGATTGAGTAAAGGAGAGGGTAATGTTGGGTCGGCGAGCTCCACAGCCGGTCCTTCTCTTCAGAAGCAAATCTTTCATCTAGTTGGGAAGCATCAGATCTAGTGAAATAAATCCGCCTATAGTTTTGATGTAGAAGACCTTTGCGTGCCGCTTCATTTGCTTTTGCGTTGGCCAGAATATCACAATGAGCACGTATCCACTGAAATTTGATACAGTGGCCTGATGCAATGGCCACCTGATGTAAGCACGCAATGTCGAAGGAAAGAGCCTGATGATTGCTTTTTTTTTAATAGAGTGCACAATGTTTGTAGCGCTCCTTTAGAGTAATTGAAAATCGCCCATTGATCACGCGCTTGGCGCAGTGTATAGAGGGCAGCTTCTTTGATGCCGTGAAGCTCTGCTGTATAGTTGAGGATGTCCTCTGCTGCAGCCGATAAGAAAGCATTTGTCTTGTTGAGGCCACATAAAGACCACAGCAGGAAGCCTCCCGAGCGGTTGAGGCATCATGCACGCTGATTGGACGTACGGAATTCGTAACGAACATTTTAAAGCTGTATATTGGTACCCTCTGGCAGTGGTCGATGTTCGTCCATTTACGCATCGCGTCGACACGAGAACATTTTCGTCTCTAGATTCTCGCGAATGCTCTGTAACTCTCAATCTAATGTAGGTACCCTGGACCAAAATATATTCAAGGTGTCCGCTAAGATGACTCTATCATTAAGCCGAGTTTTATTTACTTGTCATAATTAGTTCACAGTGGAGCTGTAAACGTTATATAGTTACCGTCTGCTGTCAATACATGGCCGTCTAAGGAGGGAGTATGGTTACAGAAAACCGCTCTAATTCTTGTTTTATCACAAGTGTCCCTAAACAAATAAATTACAACTAGTAGCTGAGACGAGCTTACCATTACGCCGAGTGTCAGTTACTTTTCGTGATTGCATAGTTCACAGCGAAGCTGCAAATATTGTGGAATTCCCGTATGCCATGCGGCAGTACTTCATAAAAGAATAAGAATAAATCCCTCCACAGTCAAAAGCTTTATTCGTTGTCTGTTTATTTCTTCAACAACAGCAAAACCAATAATAATAATAATAATAATAATAATAATAATAATAATAATAATAATAATAATAATAATAATAATAATAATAATAATAATAATAATAATAATAATAATAATAATAATAATAATAATAATATAAAATAGTAATAATGATATTATTATATATGCATAGATGCTTCGCTTGAGGTAAAACACACCACAGCTTCGCTGCTCGTCCTTTTTCCCAGTGTGGAAGCACTTATGAATTTTTATAGCGTTAGGCACTGCCCATGAAAATACGCAGGGTATGGATAACCGGTAATTGATGCGACAGTGTAATGAATTGCCTCTTAGAGCGCAATTAATGTGATCCACGCTGTAGATTTCATAGGGGTCGGATTACTCCTCGCACATAATTTGACGGCGCCACAGGCGACACTTGATGCATGACTCTTCCTAGCAAGACAGCTTTAAGGGCCTCTTCGCGCTGGATTAGCCTAGCAGCAGCATATTGAAACTAGATTAGATAAATGACTGCGATACCTAAGTGAGCAAGCGCCGTGGATTTTTTGAAATTAAAGAAAGCAGGAGAGAAAAATAAAGCGTATTCTCCCTTCTGAAGAAACGAAAACTGCTTGCCTGCACTAGGAGCCTTGAGGCGGTCAGGTGACCTCCGCACTTATTGAGCGGTGGACAAAATGAAGATTCAATCACAGAAAATGAAAGACCGAATTTTTGTTGTTGGGTATGGAACGACGCAAAACATTGGTATCCAGTAAACGGGCCACCCACCTGCATAAAACAGCGGTTTCATAAAGAAAAGTAACTGGAAGGCCGATGCATTTCGTGGGACACATTGAAAATTGAAATCTCGGAAATGGTATTGTCCAGAGAATTCTTTCTAAGTGGATACACCGTGCTATCGCAGCCGCTATAACTCGTAGATAGGAATATGTGGCGTGAAATAATTAATTAAAAACCTCATTCGCGTAATTACGTTAATTATTCAATGGAACATTTTGATTTCTCCTGAAAGTAATCGGTGCCTCATCGGGTCACTTAGTTAAAGGGTTAGAATTGTGCTAACTGCCATAGGCAATATGAAAAAATTAGGTGCATCTAAAAGCAAAAAGATACCCTCTATATATTCGTTTTATTACAGCAACGTTGAGCTTGAGGCGGTATACTTTGCGGTTGAAAGTATTTAGGTAGTGCTGTTGCTTGAGTAATTGCATAGAGAACAAAGCCGGTAACGAGCAGCACTGTAACACTAGCATAAAGCCACTATAAAAGCCAACACGTTATGCGCGCGTTGTCTCCAGCGACACGAGCAGTGGTGTGAAAGCAGAGCGATTTCCTCCTCTCCCGCAGCCGCCACAACGGGAGAGAGCGGCGAAGACGAAGAGGGCTGTCAGAGCGGGGCGAGCGCTACCTGCTCTCCACCGAACCGGCGCTGCTCTCTCAATCCGTGCTAGTCGAAACGCCACCGCTCACCAAGAACATGGTAGCCGAGAAAAGATGTCGACATCAAAAAAATGCACAGGCCACATGATAAGGGCGCACTACTGCATTTAGTACATGCGTGTCATTAGTCACCTCGCCCCCCTCCTGTCCAAATACATTAAGAACTAGTTACCATAATTTTTATGCGAAGCATATTACTAGAGCTCAACCCAGCTCCTCAGGCGCGGCGGTGTCGCCTTCAAGGCTGACCACGTGACACCGTGACGTCACGACAGAGGAGAAACGGGGCTCCAACTCGCGCCGTCGCTCGCGGCGTCGCGGCGGTATATAAGCAGCTGCGCTTGTTTCTAGGTGGCTTTGGCTCAACTCTTGCAAGATGGGCTGGGTGGGAATCGAACCAGGGTCTCCGGAGTGTGAGACGGAGACGCTACCACTGAGCCACGAGTACGATGCTTCAAAGCGGTACAAAAGCGCCTCTAGTGAATGCGGTGTTGCCTTAGAAACTAGCTGTTTCTAAGGCTCAGGCGTGCGTCGCTTGCTCAGGCGCACATTTCGTTGCCGCGCAGAACGCTGCGTTGCTCGACGCTCACCGCGTCCAATGCGGGGCGCGTAGTCGCTGCGCCGTAGCCCATTGTCTTACATCCCTTGGCGGGTCGACGGGAACGCTGTCGCGTTCCACTCTTGAAGGCGAAGCAGAGTAACGCATGAGTTGTTTCTTCGTCTAGCGGAACCAAATATAGCCAAGCAACAGCAGTTCACCAGGCTAAACAGTGGTTCAACAACTAAAATAAAGGCTAGTATGCTTCGCATCCTGGGCTTAACCTTAGCTAAGCCACAGCCATTTTTTTAAACCAATTGCTGCGTGCGAACAGCAACACAAAACTCACAGTATTCCTGCAAGCTTTATGAATATTTGTCAGCGCAGCCTACTTGAAAACTCCTCAAGTATCCACAAACCAGTCTGCAAAAACATTTTGTTTTCTTCGGTTAGTACGCAGCATTTTGCACAGTGGACATTCGTTTCCGAGCAGAAGGCATCGAAAATTGCGAGTCTCGGCGAGACTGCACACGTGCATAGTTTTAAAAGCAGGTGAATAAACGGTCGCGTTGTTATCTTTCACTGTCGCAGTATTAAATCGGCGGACATCAGCATTCGTTCCGCTCTAAACACGTTTGAGTGACCCCAGACGTCCGATTCCCCGCAAAGTATCAACGCTCTGCATGATATCTGCAATACTGCTTAGCTCATCCGCATGTACGAAATCACTGCCACAGGTCTAAGACGATGACGAGGTCGTGACGAGGGGACAGAACCTCATCATGGGATGTCTGTACCTCATCAGGTGCACAGACCACTAAGACTCCAGGTCATTTACTAAGTCTCGGAAAACGAAGTCGCATTTTGGCCGCCAGTCTTTCATCTGGTCCATTCGCACTTTCAAATTACAGTCTAGAAATCCCTTAAGCGAAGCCTACAGCCGCTCCCAAAAGCAGCAAGCATTCAGCCATACCTCCATGGAGAGGGCCAGTCCCATAGTTTGCGGTTTTCTTATCGCACAGTTGGAACTGACAGCTGGGAACAGAGAAGAGTGAAACTGCGTGGAAAGAAAAAAGACGAAGGGGAAGATCTTTGAAGGAGTCTCGAGAGACGGGCTCTGCAAGCAAGATGAATGAGAGCACAAGGGTAAGCAGGACAAAAAGAATTGCAGCATCAGGTTGAGAAGAATTTTTTTTCTTCTTAAATTCAAATCATTCGCTAGAATTTTTTCTGCGCTCTACACAAAAGCTGATGAGGCGGCTCGTTTGCAGTCACAAAGCACGGACGCACCAAGCACCAAAATTTGTTTCTTTCTGTATCTCTTCCTGGAAATTCGCGAAGTAATAGATAGCCAATCTTGTTGAATCTTCAGCTACGCCAATCATTTAACTTCTGCTTTTCATTTTCTTCTACACTATCGCATAAATGTAAGCGCATGTCGTATGACTCTCATTTTTACAGCCGGAAGTTGCTTACTTAGCCCATTCAAATTAGCATAAGCTCTTTCTCAAGAAGGTCGGGTTCGTGTAGGAACTCCTGGTTTATTGAGGTCGGTGTTGGATATTGTATGGCGAAAAATTGTGCCCTGAAACAATACCAGCAACACACATGCATGCTGTGGTGCCGCATGCAACGCTAGGAATAATGCGGTTCCGGTTTGATGTGATGAATCGGAAACGAGGCCGATCAACTTTCGCCGAATCTGTCATTCTTTTTTTTTTTGATGGCTTAGGTCTCAGGTAGAGTCTGCCGAAACGCTAGGCATAGACACTCCAACAGCACGTCTTGGCCAGGGATCATGTGACGATAGTATTCCATGCAATCTTTCTTCGGGCTTCGTCATCACGTGATTCACCGGCAGTGAAGGGCTGATAACAAGAATGGAATAGAATCGAGCAAAATGAATCTTTGCATTACACCAACCATCTTCCACGGCGAGTACGAATATGTGCGGTTTCGCGAACTGGCAATTTAATCGGGCTTGCTTACAATTCGTGTTGCGAGCAGACTGATTTTAATGCATAGTCTCATCTTTACTCAGCACAATAAATATTTATAGTCCATAATAAATTCCCGGGTTTTATATGCCAATACCGCGATATGGCGATGAGACTCGCTGTAGGGGGGGGGGGGGGCGGGGGCTGGGGTAAATTTTGACCAGCGGGAATTCTCTAACTTGGATCCAGTGTAAGGTACACATGTGTTTTTGCATTTCGCTCCCGTCTAAGTGCACCCGGCGCGGCCGGGATTTCATCCCACGCCCTAGGGCTTAGCAGCCCGATGCGAAAGCTCGATGCTACCATGGCGGGTATTGTTTATTTAAGTGCGACAGATTTGAGCGCTTCAAGACACGTAGACCTGCCTATCCTGTGCGAAGTGAAGCATATCTACGCATTCTCACTTCGCCTTGAGACGGCGGAGTTCTCTCAATATTCCTATAGCATACATACTCACTATCGCAAGTGCTCAATAGTAAAATCTAGAAGAAAGCTTCACATTTATTGTTCTGCTTCTGGCTTTTAAGTACACCGCGATATTTATTACGACGCAGCGGGTCTGACGCACACACCACTCACAAAGTGCTAAAAGCTTGCCAAACTTTCTTAGCAAAGCATATTGATTTCTTTCTTTCGGAGTCAACAAACTTGCTTTACAGTGCCTATGAAAAATAGATTCAGAACGGGAAGAGAAAGTACATGCCGTGTTTTTTCATTGCCTTCTCCTTCCTGCTGCTTTGTTATTATTATTTTGCATGCGTCTATCTGTGTTGAAAATGTGTAGAACGTTTTTCAAGTGCCCCCTGCTGAAAAGCAGAGCTCCTGTGGGCACATTGGCAGGCATGATTTCCCTGCGGCGCACTCAACGCTGACGTTCGCCAGTTGCCATTGGTAGAAAAATAAGAAAAAATAACGCTGCGGCTGAAGCATCATAAAAGCGATTGTATCTTCGCAATCCTTTAAGCACCTACATAAAACATGCCTTTATGTCCTCGCTTTGTAATAGTCATTCCTTAAGGTAACTTCGAGTGCTTTT